>NW_027498972.1:0-140069 GCF_021521415.1 Bidens hawaiensis
TTAGGAATAGTATTTTTATCTATTTTGTTTATTGAATAAAGTGTTGTTTTAAGTATTTATGTATTTTTAAATTTATAATCTATGCATTTTTATTTATTTTTGAGTTTTAAAAATTTTTAATTTGTTAAATAAAAATTAGAATTCTTAGAATAATATAGATTACATGATTAGAATTAACATTTATATTGTTCGAAAGATATTGCTCAAAAGAAAGTAATGATACGAATGATACACTTATAACTCTTGTGTACTGTTGCAGATACAGCTTTATTATTACCACTTTGGCTTTCATCTACTCTGCATATCAACTCTTCAAAGGCATTTGTGACATTGCTTTTAGAGCCTGTCTCATATCAGATAAGACATCAGACTACACAGCCTTTGTTCTTGATCAGGTTAATATATTCTATAAGTTTTATGAATTTTTAAATTGAATGTTACATGCTTCTAGCTTCTCTAAATGTCTATCATACCGTTGTGCATATTAAAACATGGTTACAACAAAAAAAAAGCTTGCAGGGTATCTCCTTGTGTCATGCTCTACCGTGACGGCTCTAATGATCAATCAAACGCAGTTAGTAGGACATTCATCACTTAAGAACGCATCAACAACTTCTGTTTGCATGTCGGTTGTTGCATTCTTGATTACTGCAGTTTGTGTCAATTTCTCGGGGTACAAGCTGAGCAAAAGAATCATGTGGTGATGCAATGATCTTTATTGTCTTTTCTATATGTTTTTGTTTGTTACCTTTGTAGGGTCAAATGTAGTGACCATTGACCTGTATGAAGTTGGTCAAAGACACTGCTGATCATGGAACCTGACCATATTACTTCACTGTTCACGTTGAATCAGATCAAATGTGTATTAGTCGTGTTTATAACAATGTAACATTGGGATTACAATGGGTTAGGTGGAATAGGCATCGGTAATCTCAATCTCATATTTGATTAGGGGGAGGGGGGTGGTTCCAAATCTATTACCCACCACACCCAATGGTGGTGTGCCGTGCCACCTCACCTCACCACATTCCATCACTAGTGATGGAATTTAGTGGGGTGGTGATGATGGTGTGATGAGTTTTTTTTATATATATATAATAAATTCTAAAATATATAAAAAATAAAACATGATTACATTAAATAAAAAATAAAACAAGATTAAATAAACGTTACAAAGACAACAAAAATTAAAGAAACCGACAAAAAAAACCTACGGCCCTTCCCAACCCCACTTGTCGCATATCTCGTATTTGCGTTGAAGTAGGATCGATTTAAAGGGTTCGTCAAGATGTTCATGCTGTTGCAGGAGGAATGTTAAATCAGCGTTTTTTTGGTTTTCATTCAAATGGTTGATATACGTCTCCTCACGTTTCATTTTTAAAGCATGAGCCTCTTTCTTTCGCTCTTTCGTCCTGGCCATTTCCGCCAACTTAGGTGTTGTTTGTTTTTTCAGAGGTAAAACGTCTGTAGTCTGCGGACCACATCTGCAAACATCTGTAGCAGAAGAGGTGGACCAAACCTCTGCAATCTGCAACAAGAAGACTGTTTGTTTTTCAACATCTGCAGACTGCTGAAATAAACTGAAATTTAAACTTTCTACAAACTAATAACAATATTCATCAATCCTAAACTTTCTACAAACTAATAACAATCTAACAAAACTAACAAAAACCTTTAACAATGTTTTGTAATCGCATACTGACAGTTCATAAGCCCGCATACGTTTAACCATTTAGCCAATTTCGTGGTCTGTGGTCGGATCGTTTCAAGGCTAGACTTTGAAACCGTTTTTGTTGGAATCATACACGCGGAATCACCGGAATGAACACCCGCTTGCTCGACATGCTCCACAATTCCTCCAATCACCACATTCCCGTGCAAATCCTACTTAACTTTTAAGTCAACACTATTTTGTCCTCTTCTGCACATTCCTACTTAAAGCACACATATATAAAAAGGTCAACTGCCACTTCCACCAGCAAACACTAAACACTCGATCGGTAACCATGAACCCCGAATCAGAGTCTTCCACACACGACCCAAAGTACAGATGCGTGCGAAAGAGGAAATGGGGTAAGTATTAACAGTCCCCTTATTCTGTTCTGGCTGGGTAAAATTAGGTCGAGTTATATCAGCAGAACAGAATAAGAGATTCCGATTCGTTTGCTGATGAGGCGGCACCCGGATTTGAACTAGGGAAAAAGGATTTGCAGTCCCCCGCCAACAGCCGTGAGAGGATCTGGTTGAATTTGGTGGAGTGATGTGCTAAAAGTAGTCAAATAATTATTAACTAAATTATGTTAATCTAGACACTAAGTAATAATTCTAGACTTTTAACTTAACTAAAACTACTAACCGGCAAGTGAACCGATCGACTCTAGTACAGCTAAGTAAGTCCGGATATCGAACCCACGAGACTCTTTAAATTACGAAACTAGCAAATTAGACTCAACTACAAGACACGGCTATTTAATAATAATATTTGAAGGGGGTTTTTAAACTAATTATTAATAAACTAAAAGTAACCCTAATTAATTAAAATAATAATAAAACCTAATCATTACTTAAAACCTAATTAATTAAATATAATAAACTCTTAAAACAATTAGATTAATTCAAATGATAAAGATAACTACCTAGGCTGGAATCCCCGATGTCACGACAATCAATCAAATGGGAAACTTAAGTTATGGAACTGGGATCGTAAAATAGACCCTTGACAGAAAACCCGAACAGGACCCTTGACCTTCAAGAAGACACCTATGGATTTCTAATGTCACACCCTCAAAATCCACTAACGGAATTTTACCGTCAGAGGGTGTGAACTAACAGGATCAGAATCATTAGTTATAATCAAACCATAAGTAAAGTTTTCAAAACACGAAAACATTTAAGTGTAAATAAGTGCGGAAGCGTAAAACTATAAACCAAGTGTTGCGTCACGCAGGACGACTTAAAAACCCAATTAATAACAGTTTAAAGACAAGTTTGCATAAACAACAGCGTTCAAAGTAATGCATGATCCTATACCGCGCGCCCGCCTCGGCTACCTGAGAATAACATACTAAAAGTGTCAACACGGGGTTGGTGAGTTCACAAGTTTATATATATATATATAAAGCGTTTGCGTTTTGCGTTTTGCGTTTTGCGTTACCAGATAATGTTAAATCAATTATATATCTATAGGTAGCTAGCCTATAAAGCAAGTATTGCTAAGTGTTCGACACCGAAGCTGACTGTTTATCATTTGCCTTGCCACCAGGTCTATCTTGACCATGGTAATGTGTTAGCCAAGATTACACCCACTCGACCTCCAGTCGAGTTTAGCGTTGGGTGGGGTTTGTCAAACCCAGTAGTACTACTCAACAGTGACTCGCTATTATCCAATACTAAACGGTTCGATGTTATGAAGGACTTTAGTTGTTTCGTTTGCCACTTAGCCTTTACAAGTGATATATAATCTAATAACAAAATCTAAAAGCTTTTCGGAGTATGTATTCTCCCCCAAGTGAAAAAGCGTTTAAAAGAGTTAAAAGGGGAACGTGAAACTCACTGTTTGCGAAGAATTCAATGAAACAAGTCACCCAAGTGATGCGCGTCACAGAAAATCCTCACTAGCGTTCTAAAACAACAAATGAGATTTTCTAAGTGTTGGAACTATTATCGAGTCTCTAGACTAGGCTCATAACACTTATGCATAAGATACGTTTCGTGTTTCGTTTGTGAATTGTGTGTGCCTCAACAAACACATTGGTGATACGTTACATGTGTGAACAACTACTTACGTGTCAAGTATTAATAGTGTGCATTACTAGCAATTATTCCCCACAAGGGCAATTTAGTCAAAACATAACAATTATCTAGCAACAAGCACGTTTCATGTATTTTCATATAATTCAGCAGCTAGTTTCATCAAGACAGAATCCTACTTGAAAGATTACTATATTCAATAGATCACAACATATCAAATAATTCACCAAAAATCGTCACAAAAGCATACATGAGTTAGGTTTCCAGAACTATTTTTATTGTATTTTTATTCAACATAGTTTACTCACAATGATCAAAACATTACAGTAAACTCACAGTAGTCAAAATCATGCGCAACAGAATGATATTTATTATTCCCGTTAAATGAAAAATCCAATTAATGCAAGACCAATTGGGTTAGGTTCTTAACTCAACATGTTAACTTCCAGAAGTGGAACCAACCCATTTGGTCTTGTAGTTCATGAGATATGATAATTACAAAACAGCCTAACAGCAGGTCTCACAATTCAGATTTGCACTTCAGTTTTGTAAAATAATAAAAGTTAACTTTTACTCGTCCAAAAATTACAAACTTGGACTTTATAGAAACTAGACTCAACATAGTACCCTGTAGTGTTAACAACCTCGACCACTTTCCACATTAACATTTAGTTACAGTTGTCTAAACATAACTTACAATATGTCCAGTACCACTTTTGACCTTTAATCACATTTAAATCGTTTGAGTAACCAAAACACCTCCAAATTAGGCGTGGTTGGGTTTTCTAGAAACTAGACTCAGAGCACTACCTTTTAGACTCATAATTAATCCAGTTTGGTTTTATATTTAACAAGTTACACGTCGTTCAAGTTTAACTATCTCTGCTGTCAAAACTCAGCAAGCACACACAATCGTCTAACATGCATCCTAAGCATACGACATATCTCCAACATGTAATAAACATAATTATCCACAAGAATCAGTAGTAAACCCTCTAGGGTTTACAAAGAATCAATGTCCTAGCAATCTTTCACCGTTCAAAATCACATATGATCATCTAAATCAATAACCAAAGCATAATCAATCATCATCTAATCCATACAAAGCATAAGAACACTAATACATGATTTACAAAATTAGGGTTTCATGTTTATACCTTAAAAACGCAGAAACAACCAAGAGGAAGGTGAGAGATGCTTAGAAACGAGTGCGGGATGCTCCGATTATGAAAACTAAGGTCAAAACGGGTGTGATATGGGTGTGGTGATGGCTGCCGTCGCAAGAGGGGAGGGGAATGGGGGCCGATCGGGTTTGGGAGGGAGAGGGAGGAGTTAGGGTTTTTAATATTATTAATAATAATATGTTACACAAAGACCGCTCAACTTTTAAGTATTACTTTTCTAGCATAAAGTAACTTGTTTGCATCTTGAGTTAATGTTCTATATAATATTATCAAATAGCACATAAGCCTAACACATAATTATCAAATAATTATTGTTTGGATATTTTTCGTTTATTCTCCAATGGTTTGCGTCAACTCATTTGCGTTTCGGTGCAATCCCGAAAGACTACATATGTAGTGATTGTCAAGCGTCATTTAAAACCCTAGTTTAAATGTAATGAGATGTGCGTTATAGATCAAGTGATCTTAAGTTTGAATTGACGGAGTTTGAATTAACGGAGTTAACCTGAAATTGACGAGTGTCACATCTAACAAGTTTTCAGACTCACCAGTTTTATGAATTAAACATCCTTACGGTTATTTAATAATTTATGTCTAAGTATCTTTATGACAAAATCCTACCTTACAGCGCGGAAATCAAAGATAGTTAAGAAGACTCAACTGACTTAATAGACTAAGATGACAATCAAACCTAGACGGACTCCTTACGAAGAACTAAATCTAGCAATCCTGACCAACAAAGATCTATCAATAACCTATCACCTTACAGCTTTCTAGGCTAGCAACTCACTTTTATCTATTTAATTGATTTTATTGTTTCTATGATTTTAATGCATATCAATCATAAACTAGTCAAAAACACACAGTAAATGACCTAACAAAACCCTATCCTATGAAACAATCACCAAGGGTAATGTGAAACAATAAATCCAAGTAAATAAAACCAAGCAATCATACGCATCAGTTAATTCAAACTCAACACTTTACTTAGAACAAAGGTTCATCACAACCTAGGTAGTTTATGAATTTTAGCCTAGCATCATATAGTATAAATCAAACAAAGCAAATAAAACTGAAAACATGGTGAAATAATGAGAAACGAAAGATTAAAGGCGATAAAACCTGTAGTCTTCGATCTTGAACGTAAAAATCTTCACCAGCTGTTCTCGTGCCTTCAAAATCACCAACAAACTCGTAAAATAGCTCCAAGAACTCTCCAAAATCGTCTGGTGGCTTCAGGTTATGTTAGGTTTAAGTTAAAGATGTTTAAATAGCGAAAACCAGGCCCGACAATAACCAAAAACGAATTAAAAACCCATCAGTAGTGCCTAGACGCCGCGCTAAGGGCTTTTTGCCTTTCCCCTAGGCGCGACGCGGCATGATTTTCCAAGGGGGCCTGTCAGACCGGCCTGGTCTGACCAGTTTTCTGTTCCGGTTCTTCCTGACGCGTTCCAGATTTCAGTTTCGGCTCGTTTTAGCTCATTTTTTGCCCTTTTTTAATCACGATCAAATCCCGGAACCTATGATTCATAGAAATATTAGTAGTATACAAATCTCGACTAAAAACGAACAAAACCTATTAAAATATTAATTAAAATGAACAAGGGAAACATATATTTAGCATTATATCATGGAGAGAAAGAGGATTGGCGGTGGAGAGAGAGAGGGGATTAGCGGCGGCGACGGAGATAGGCGGCGGTGGAGGAGGAAGGCCGGCGGCGGTGGTGGAGGTGGAGCTAGGGTTGAGGTGGAGAAGGAGGAGGGTGGAGTCTGTGGTGTGTGTTTTGTGTTGTTGATAATGAAAAAAAGAAGATGAGAAGAGGAGAGAAGTGACAGGGGCAACACTTCTAGGAGAAGAGGACGCGCATACGTTTTTTAATGAAACGTCTTCGGAAAAACAAACACACTGCGGAGTCCAATGTCTGCGCGTGGTCTGCGCAACGCAGACAAAAGAGGTGGAGAAGTGCTTTTGAGGAAAAACAAACAGCACCTTAGCCGACTTGTATTCGGCGAAGTCTTCGGCCACCGCTTCCTTTCCGAGTCTTGACGATTCCCCACTTTTCTTGCGATGCGGCCGTGTGGGTGTGGGTGTGTCTTCGTCGGGATCGTCCCCGGGTTCCTCGTTCAAGTTCATGTTCGGCATGTTGCATGACAAGCCGTCGGTACACGTTGTGTAGTTCCCGGACTTGGAAGTTTTTGATCTTTTTGAAAAAAATCCTATCTTCCTTGGAGCCGTCGGTCCGTCCATATCGACCAAGGAAATGGTTCCCACTTCGGGTGACGTCTCGCAACCTCCCACACTTCCAAGTGGGGAAAAGGTCTACATCAGAAATCCTTGATATAATCGCGCAAAGCGTCCTTTATGATAGTCGCATCGCTCACTCCGCTTTGTGGAGTTTGGGACTACAAAACATTTAGAATATATATATATGTGTGTATGTGTTTGTGTGTGTGTGTGTGTGTGTGTGAAATTGTAAAAATAAAGTAATAGATTATAAAAAAAATAACCTAATAAATTTTAAAAAATAGTAAACCAATTGGAAGTAACAAGTATTAAATTTTGACATTTTTCGATTCAAATCTCCCCACTTGGAAGTCATTGAATCCATGTTTCGGTCGGTTGCCCCGGGAATTTTCGAGAAATGTGCAATAATACGTCTCCATAACATTTCTTTTTTTTGTTGGTTTGCATGTTTTTTTTATTCGGAGCAGTGCAAATAAGCCTTGGTCAAGGCGACCTCCTCAGGGGGCAACCAACGCCTCTTCGCGGGTTCATCTTCATCCTCCTCCGCGGGTTCATCTTCATCCACATTGTCCACTTCATGACGAAAAGCACTTGCCAATTGATGTATAACATCGTTATCGTCTAGGGGATCGACGAACATTTGAGACGGTTGAGATTGAAGCATTTGAAAAGCATTATTTGGATAATTTTGAGTAGAAAAAGTTGGAATAAAAGGTTGGTTTTGATACGATTGAAAAGATTGCGATTGGTTTTGGGACGGTTGAAAAGATTGGTTTTGGGAGTGTTGATAATAAGGTTGTTGTTGGAAAGGTTCTTGTTGGTTTTGGGACGGTTGAAAAGGTTGTGGATAATAAGGTTTTTGTTGGAATGGTTGGGTTGTGTCAGGTTCATCTTGTAACCAAAATCTCGTCGGTTCGACTAGATTTTGTCGAACATTTGGTCGGGTTTGGTTTTTCTTTGAACCCGAGCCACGTTTCTTATAACCCTCCATTGGTGTGATGTTAAAGTGTTGTTTGTAGTAGAAGATTTGAGTTTGTTTTGAAGATAGATTTGAGTTATTTATATAGGTAAAATAATTTTTTTTATTAACCCCCCGCCCAATGGTCATAAACCCCCTCCCAACGGTCATCTTCTCAAACCTCACCACGTAATGGCCATCAAGCTAACCCTCTCATCACGTGTGATGAGAGGGGCGGCGACGATGTTTCAATCCCCATCATGCGTGATGGTTCCCCATAACGCACCACCCCCGGTGCCCTTATAAAACCTTGTTCCAAGTGCCATATCAAGTATTTTTGTCCGTGGGGACAAAAAAGCACTTGGCTGACTTTATTCCATAATTGCAAATCCAAGAATAATTGTTGGTTAACTAATCTTTAAAAAGATGCTAACTTACAAATCTGTTAGCTGCAGCCTAGTTAGATAGATCACTGATCCTGTGAATTTATTATGCTGCAAGAACCTGCAAATTTATTTGCAAATCAATAATAAAACTAGCCCCAAATGCGTAATGCTTAGATACTATTAAACAGTTAGGCACACTTACAGTCTTGAGCGGCCACTAAGTGTTCCAATTGAACGTGGTAAATTCCTGATAAATTGGTTGTAAGACAAGTCCCTGTGAAAACGAAAACAGAATCATTTTACTTTCTTTTCACAACTTAAAAAGGTCAAGCATATATACATCTCAAGAAAAAGTTCATATCATACATTTCTTTAAGAATTGACAGGCCTGTAAACACATTGCCAACAGGTCCTGACAAATAGTTGTGGCTGAAGCCCCTGCAAGGAGAAAGATTATTCCTGTTTGATAATAGGTGAAGTAAAGTCTGGAGACAAGTGGGGACTTACATGTGTTTAATATATTTTAGGGAAGTTATAGAGTAAGGTATGTTTTGGCTTAGATTGTTGCATGCCAAATTTGTAAGGCCCCGTTACCGGTGCCTCACATTTGGACGTTGGATTTACTCATAAACGCAGTTCTAAATATCATAGTTAATTAAAAACTTTCGCGGAAATAATAAAACTTAAACCATTCATTACAAACATCCATATTTTGTCTTTAAAACATAACTTAAATTAGAGAAATAAAACATCATAGCAAAATCCACATATGCCAGCTTCGTCCAACTCTGCCATGTGTCCTTCTTAAGCTAACTGCCTCATCCTACTCACCTGCGTGCATACTAAAAGTCAGCTACGCTGAGTGAGTTCTAGTTAATACAATCAACATACAATACGTTCTTATATTACATACTTTTCCTTCTTTACTTTCTTTCATACATACGTAAGTATATACTTTCGTTCTTACTTTCATACTTCATATTTTATCTTTCTTTACATACATACTTATACATTTTAAAAAGCCTTTCGCCCTATAACGTCACAGATATTATTAGGGTCTGCCACCCTTAAAGAGCCTTTCGCCCTATAACCTCACAGATATTATTAGGGTCTGCCACCCTTAAAGAGCCTTTCGCCCTATAACCTCACAGATATTATTAGGGCCTGCCACCCTTAAAGAGCCTTTTGCCCTATAACCTCACAGATATTATTAGGGTATGCCACCCTTTACCGTCAATTCCTTCATATCATGCTTTCCTTTCTATTTATATATTTTACTTACTTTCATTCCTTCTCATATTCTATAACGTACATACTTCATACATACAACATATATATAAATAATCACATCATCAATCTATCTCCTGACAATACATGCAATATCCGAAGATCGTTCATGTACCGTCAAGCATTCTTTTATAATGTACACATATATCATAGTAGGTATACACTTACCACTTAAGGTAAGTGTATTAACTAATCACATCGAGTATGCACACAGCCCCGAAAACATAACAAGGAATGGGGCTAGAAACTCACCTGGATCCTGTCGCGCTCGCCGTTTATCGTAATTCCTTTCTTTAACTGAGCTCGGCTAACTGTTAAATATATATATGTTAGTTAACCGTCTAACTAATTAAGTTGGTATTTTAGTTTACCATTGGGCTTCCTAAGTTGGGCTTTGTTTTTTTTTAGTTCATGACGATGGGCTGATCTGGTTTTAACTATGGGCTTTAGATGATGTGGGCTTAGTTGTTTCAGGACCAACTGTTCACTATCTGGGCCCAGCTGGATTTAGCCCAAAACCCAACAGAGGACTAGTCAGCCGATAACTCTGGGCAGAGAACCCAGCCCGTGACCGAGAACTATGGTCTTGACCGAGAACCCCATGGCCGAGAACTCTGGATCACCGAGAACTCTCTTCACCGAGAATTCTCGTCGACCGAGAACTCCATTTGGCCAAAAACCCGTGTTGACCGAGTTCTCGCGTTGACCGAGAACCCCAGACGGAGGCTCAGGTCACCGAGACCCCTGGTTCGATGCATTCAGCTCAGGTTCCTACCTTTAAACCCGTCCTATAACGGATAACGGTCCATGGTTATACTTTTAATCATCTATAGCCCAACCACCTTAACCGTTTTTCATTTGTTACCTCCCGTTAACCTCACGGCTTCAAGATCTAACCCATTCTAGTCATAAAGATTGAACCTTTAATCCTTAAAAGTTCCTTAAGCTAGTTCTAGGGTTTCATTCATGAGCCGTATCTAACCATGAGCCCTTTACGTCCATATTAATCATCAAGTTTGAAGCTTTATGATTTATCTAGTCCCGATCTAGTTTGTGTTCAAGTTTCATGGCTAACCGTTCATAAAAATGTAAGCTTTAAGATCAAGAACACACCTTTTTATCGTTTGCTAGGTCATGGCTAGCTTGGTTATGAGCTTGGATCTTGTAACTAGCTTGAATGTAGAGAATGGATCAAAGATCTTGGCTTGTTTGATTCTTGGATCTCACTTCTCTCTTGCGGCCGAAAAGGAAGAGAGTGAGTGTGTTTAAGGTGTAAGCAAGGTGTGGAATGGATGGAAATGGAAAGATTTATGGTTTAAGGGGTATTTATACTCCCTTAAGCCCATGGACCTAAGGCCCATCTTTCCTTTCTAGTCTATGATCAATTCCCTCTAATCTAGCCTACTTGCCTTTCCACCTATTAATGTTATTTTATTTACCATCTTAAGTAAATTTGTCCATCATAAGAGATAATATATAAAATATTATTTATAGAAATTTTGAGATGTTACAAAATCCCTGCATCCACATGGATATATAGGTTGAAATGAGTACTTGTATGCTGGTAAAAAGAGGTTAATTCAGTAGAGTGAATCTTACAGGTAGGTTAGATTTAAAGGCAGCTTGTATGGAATTTCACCATAAATGTTGTTGTTGCTAGCATCCCTAATATTGTACACACCACAATTTAAAAAGCAGAATATATATAGAATAAAATTCATGTGAAAATAGCATGATCAAAAGAACCTACAGTTGCTTCAAGTGATGAAAACTATTGAGCTGGTAACCAAGGTTTCCACTAATGTTCTGACTGTCGAGCTTACTGTAAGTTGAGTGAAGTAATGTAAGTTCAATCAAGATCATAAAGATATACTCCTAAACATGTAACTTTAGATAAACGAAGCAGATGGAACATAGACTTACATTTCGGTGATAGATGAGCCAAAGCATGTAATTCCGGTCCATGATTCGGCGCACGGATCACGACCTGTCTTTCATCCTTTGAGTTGTGGTGGAGTATTTAAAGACCTATACAGATCTTGAAGCGCCTCAACTGCCAAGATCACACAAAACTATTACATACAGTACGGTGATTGGAACTAATTTATACGCTACCAAAAATTTATTACAATATGATACGCACTAACATTATTCAAAATAAGAAAAACACTAGAACAAAGCCATACAGAACTATATCCATTCAGTTAATCAGTTGAATCATCATCACTAACATAATTAAACTATCAAAGCTCAGGTAATTAACAGCAATAGCATGATGAAGTTCACAAATAATCAGCTAGGGTTTCTATAACAAATACCTTCGAGATTATCTGTTGAATCATCCTTATTAACATAATTAAACTATCAAAGCTCAGGTAATTAACAGCAATCACATGATGAAGTTCACAAATAACCAGCTAGGGTTTCTAATAACAAATACCTTCGAGATTATCTGTTGAATCATCCTAATTAACATAATTAAACAATGAAATCTCAGGTAATTAACAACAATAAGAGGATGAAGTTCGTAAACAACCAGCTAGGGTTAGAACATATACCTTCGAGATTATCGGTATGAGCAGAACAGTGTGGAACCAGAAGCATCAATAACGCACATACAACACTCAAGTACAAACTTCTACAGCAACTCATCGTTGAAATTGAGCTCATCACAGAAAGTAGCCGATCAATTGCGGAGAGGAAGTGCCAAGAGAGAGAGAGTGTGTGTATGTTTGACAGAGTTGCAGGGAGAGTACACGTCAGCAAAGAGCGATTATGTTATTACTTTCGCGCGCTTTGTTTTGAGATACGAATGAGCAACTATAGAGCTTATTATTATATATAACGATATAACAATGGATAAATTTTTGTGTGGCTAAGCCCTAATTGATCACTTTGCGGTACCATAATTATCAATTGCGATTTTTTTTTGTTTTAATTCCACTTTTGTTTTTTATTGTTTTTTTTGTTTCAGTTCTAACATCGTAACGAAATAACGGGGGCGACCAAATGTCAGATTTGTGGTTTTTGTTTGATTGAATTCCGGTACCATAACAACGTGAAGAAAACCGACTGATTCCGCCTAGACTCATCGCCTAAACATCCAGGACCCTACAACACTCAAGTTTTACCAACGCCTTAGTTTATCGACAGACGCCATCCTATTTGTGCACCTTAATTTTTATATTATCCGTTTTTTCGCTCCGGTACCGTAACCAAAACCAACCGAATGCCAATTTTTGGTATCCTAATGAACTTGATGGAAACCGACCGAATTTACGTAGACCCGTCGCATTTTGTTGTAAATACGGTACCGTAACGCAAGTAACGAAACCAACCGAATGCCAATGCTTTGTTATGTTTTATCTCCGATACATAACGAACGTGACAAAAACCGGCGAAATTTGCGTACACTCACCACCTCAACGCCAGGGATCAACAAAAATCGAGTCTTCCCATCGTCTAGGTTTTAATAACCAATGCCACTCATTGGTCCACCTCAATTTTTATATTTTTTTTGTTTATTTTAGGTTTTTAGTTACGACGTCATAACACACGACACCAAAAACGAACGAAATTGTGTCGACTTATTGCATCAACGCATGAGACCAACAACACTTGGGTTTTACCAACATGTCTGGCGCAATACGCCGGCTAAAATGCTAGTTAATTTCATAAAGGGAGTGAGTGATGTCCCATATGGGAAAATTTCTAAAATACCTCATCTTTAGATAAATTTCGAATACCACATATTAAAGTTCAAATTCTTTCTTTGTCTTCTAACAAACATGTCCACGTCGTCGCCACTTTAGAAGTTTGAGACGACATCTTTCTTAACCATTTGCATCTCAGTCAATCCGTCATGTTATCTCAAAACTCGTTGCCTCTCCGTCATGTTAGTTCAAACCCATTGTCTCCCTGCCATATTAGCTAACATGGCAGGAAGGTAACGGGTTTTGAGCTAACAAGATGGAGAGGCAAATAGTTAAGAAACATGATGGAAGATAACGGGTTTTGGGCGACGACAGGTTTGTAAGTGAATAAAGAAAGAATTTGAACTTTAAAATGACGTATTTGATATTTCTTTAAAGACGAGATATTTTAGGAATTTCCCATATGGTAATCAATGGCCTTCCTAAACGAAACTAACTGAAACATTCAGAGCATATATATATAAGTCAAATTTTTATTTGCTAGGAATTCAAAATAGTTAAAAATTTTAAAGAAAACGATCGATAATAACTAATGAGATAAAAAACTAAACAAAATATTCAAAATTAAGATTTCCTTCATGCTTGTAGTTAAATCCCGATGCTCTTGTATCATAAGTGATACTTTATAATTTACATTTAAGAAAATCTTCAAACAAACATCTTAAATTTTACAGAATGGTTAAAAAATTTTCGCTTTTAAAAAATAATCACATCTTATAAGAGCTAATCACATCTTGACATATCAATAATTAGGGACTAGGCTCTCTTTAAGCTGACATAAAATTACATACAAACAACCGTGATACCAACTATCATCCAACACGTGCACCACCCATTTACAAGAGATCCCTAACACATATATCCAAGCTAGGGCGGTGCCCATGTGTGTTGACTCTGTGCATGCCGGATCTTAGGTACTTTGGCTAGCGATGTGTCAAGTAGTTCAGTTCTGTGGGTGTCAAATCACCAAAGTTTAGGCTTTGTGGGTGTTTGATCATCGGCGCTTAGCCTAGGGAGGTGTCCGATTGGGTTGGCTCTGTGGGTGCTGAATCTTCGGCGTTGAGGCTAGAAAGGTGTCGTGGTGAGTTGGCTCACTGTCGCTTAGGCATCTCTAGGTGCCAGATCACCATATTGGTTTGTATGTTATTATGTGTCGGCTCAAAGGGAGCCTAGTCTGTCGAAAGAGCTTATGTGTAAAGTTTCGATTATTTTAAAGAGTTTGGTTATTTTGTTAACTTCCTGGTCAAGATAACTATTTTATATTTTTTTCGTATAACGTTAAATATTCATAATTGTTATAATTGAACTATTATTACCATAATATCTATAAACTGGAAAGTTGTAGAGATTTTAAAAGGGATAAATATAAGAACTTAAACCGGTTCAATATCAAAAGGATGATCTTTCATTTTCATCGTAGTATTATTTATACTACACAAAAAGCAAATCTATAGACAAACTCAACTATTGTATTTAACTTGGAGTGTTCGTGTGACTAAAGATGTTTGACAAATGTGAAAAGGTGACATACAACTTGCAAAATCGTCGGTGGTTTCACAACACTCCCCCTTGGATGAAACCTTTTCAAAACTTCGGGGTCTTGAAGTACTGCCTCATTAAAAACCTTGCTAAAGAAAACCCAATGGGAAAAAAACTTTAGCTAAGGGAAAAAGAGTGCAGTATATGCTCCCCCTCAAGTTGCAGGTCGGTACATTATCCGCACATGGCGCATGCCAATAGCATGAACATGTTTTCTGAATGTTGTTGTGGGAAGTGCTTTTGTGAAAAGATCAGCTGAGTTGTTGCTGGATTGGACATATCTCATCTCAACCTGATTGTCTTTAATAAGGTCCCGAGTATACTTAAAATATCTTGGTGGTATATGCTTTGTTCTGTCACTTTTGATATACCCTTCCTTCATTTGAGAGACACAAGCTACATTATCTTCATAGATAGGAGTTGGAATTTGATCTTTATGTAGACCACAAGAAATCAATATGTGTCGTGACATAGATCTTAACCATACGCATTCTCTTGAAGCTTCATTCAATGCAATGACTTCAGCATGATTTGAAGATGTTGCAATGAGTGTTTGTTTCTGGGAACGCCATGAAATCGCAGTTCCTCCATTCTTAAATACGGATCTAGTTTGAGATTTTTCTTTATGGGGATCGGATAAATAACCTGCATCTGCATAACCAACTAACCCTTCTTTTGAATCATTAGGATAAAATAAACCTAAATCAGCAGTTCCTTTTAGATACCGAAAAATATGTTTAATACCATTCCAATGTCTTTTAGTAGGGGATGAACTGAATCTTGCCAATAAATTAACTGCAAAAGAAATGTCAGGTCTTGTACAGTTAGTAAGATACATAAGTGCTCCAATTGCACTGAGGTATGGTACTTCGGGACCAATAATCTCTTCATTATCTTCGCAAGGACGAAATGGATCATTGTCAACATTGAGTGATCTAACAACCATCGGTGTGCTTAAAGGATTTGCTTTGTCCATATTGAAACACTTTAATAGTTTCTCATTATAAGTTGACTGATGCACAAGTATCCCATTATGCATATGCTCAATTTGTAAACCAAGACAATATTTGGTTTTTCTAAGGTCTTTCATTTCAAATTCTTTCTTTAAAAGAGCAATCGCTTCTTTAATTTCTTTTTGTGTCCCAATTAAATTGAGATCATCAACATACACAGCTATGATCACATATCCTGATGTTGTCTTCTTGATGAAGACGCATGGACAAGTAAGATTATTTGTGTATCCTTTGCTTATCAAATAATCACTCAAACGATTGTACCACATCATTCCAGATTGTTTCAGTCCATACAAGGATCTTTGTAACTTAATGGAATACATTTCCTTAGGCTTTTAGTTTAATGCTTCGGGGAGTTTAAATCCTTTGGGAATTTTCATATAGATTTCACTGTCTAGTGATCCGTACAAGTAAGTTGTGACAACATCCATAAGACGCATCTCTAAATTTTTAGAGATTGCTAAGCTGATTAAATATCTAAACGTAATAGCATCCATAACAGAAGAATACGTTTCTTCATAGTCAATTCCTGGCCTCTGAGAAAAATCTTGAGCTACAAGTCTTGCTTTATATCTTGTAACTTCATTTTTCTCATTTCGTTTTCTCACAAAAACCCATTCATTTTTCTCACTTTGGTGTAATGACAATAGGTCCAAAAACCTTTCGATTATTTAGGGAATTTAATTCAGCTTGCATGGCATCTTTCCATTTGTTACAATCTTGTCGATTTTTACAATCATCTACAGATTTTGGTTCAGGGTCATCATTTTCTATAACACCGCGTCTTCTACCCTCTTTAATATAAGCCTAAATGTACTAACTTAGAAAGTTCAGGGACTAAAAATGAAAATTCTGGAAATCTCCTTCCATCGCGGTATGCGATGGGATAACAATCAAACCCATCGCGCGATGGGGTTGCTGAGTCATCGGACACGTGTCCAACACCGTGTCAACACATGGCGCAATGTGACAGGCCACGTGTCACCACCGCATAAGGCGGCGCAATATTGCGGCGTCGCGGTACACGACCAGTCCCAAAGGATTGGGCGCAGTATAGTTCTGTAGCGAAGCTAGGCTGTTGAGTTTGAGCTATGAGTTCTGACCTGAGTTAGTCTTTCAGATTAGACAGGGAACATGAGGGACAGTTCCTCACTACCAAAATTCCCTTACAGTTCTAGAAGGTAAGAGAAGCTAGGGCTTTTGAGTTCCAGTAACCAAGCCAAACTAGAGTTCTGGAGAGAAGGCAGTGAACGGAGTTGGCGGTTCGAGGACGGATGGGACCCAGAGTGAACAAGTAGTTTGGCTCAACCTTTGCTTTGCGACGGGGCCCAAAAATGGCTATAAAAGGGGAGTGACGGGTATGAGCCTCATTCATCCCAAACACACCTATCTTTACACACACATAGCATTGGAAATCGTGCCCCGTTGCCGTAACGAGCCGACGTGTTGTTTCCTCGTAATTCGTGCAAGAAACGAAGTATAATCAAGTAGCAATCACTTAAGCAAGTAGATCAAGATCCTGCCTTTTTCTTATTATCAATCTAAGCATTCGAATTAAGGTAGGAGTTATGTTTAAGTTATTTGAATTATAGCTTAGACTATCAGTCGAGACTATGTCCTTTAACCTTGATCGTATTTTACAAACATTCATTCACAATCAAGTTTTCATAAAATATTACTTCATGACGAAGTAATGTTATACGAAAGATATATTTTGATGGGCATGTAGTAACTGGAAGGGGGATATCACTAGTAGTAAGTTTTTTGCCTAAGGAAAAGTAATTCGCATAAATCCCAATCAACCGAGGGACCCGTTTACTTACCTGGAGAAACTTACCAACGTGATAAAACCTATTAGGCCAAAGCATGTTATATCAAACGTCACATAAAATAAGTGTTTTCATTCACAATCAAAGATAAACGATTTCAAGGTTAAGCTTACAATCATAGCTTAACATCATTCAAAACATTCATACGGACCTATTTATGTATAGGTTAAGTATCATTCACAATCAATCAATCAGTCAAGGTTTCCAACACCGACGATACAGGTGAATACGTTCAAACCTTTTTAATCAGTCAAAACATATTTATACTCAATGAGACGAACGGGTGTTTTGTCTAAACGAGTCAATCAAATGTCTACATGAGATCGAGTAATCTCTAAAACATTATAATACAAAGTAGAGAATAATATCAACTCAGACCGAATACGCATGTGTCTGGATCCAAACATAACTTTTAAAGCTCAATTAATCAATCAATCAAAGGCAATGAAGCCACGAGCTTAAACGGTCATGACCAGTTCTCAGTTTAGGGCCGTTTGGCTCGGTGAATACTGTTGTGTGTGTAGGGCGGTGGTACATATACCGGAAGTAGAAATGCTTCCGCTGAGATTGTCAAGAAAACTACATTTGTATTGTAATCGTCATTCAAAATGTTTTATTGAGTCATATGTGTTCACAAGCATATAGCTAACGTATTTTTCCAACCCATTGCAGGTAATTAAGCATAAGTAGCGTTGACAAGAATTGGAGTCTTATTGAAGATAGAAGCGCGTACAAGATGGCTCCGTTTTTTATATAAAATCCTTGTGATATGAAAACATATCTTTTGTAAACTAATACTCGGGTATTTAATTCCCGAGTAAATTTTCAATGTAAATTAATAGTATATTCAACCTAAAGTCTTCCGCTAAAATTAACCCATAAACTCTGATATATTTACAAAACAGGTACCAACTTGTGGTCACACGCCTAGGCCCTAAATCGGGGTGTGACTGGTTGGTATCAGAGCTATCGGTTTCAGCGAATTAGGTATTAAACATTAGTACCTAGGCTTTAACCATTAATATCATCTTTATTACTATTCGTAGGGATAAGATAGGATTGGTAAACCTCCTATCCCTAATCTAACTAAAGTGCAGATGTCTTATATTAACTACTTTGGTCGTAGACACCGAGTAGCCATACGATCAGTACCAACAATCATTCACGAACCATCCGATATGGAAAGTAGCAATAGTTACTACAATAGCTTTTTCAATCGCGATCAACCAATCAATCCGGTGTTACCGTACGGGAGTCAACCTGTGTATCTCCCAGGCAGTCAACAATCTCCAATCGAAATTTCTGATAATACCGAGGACAACGTTTCCCAGTATTACCCCTCTGACATCCCAATATACCATCCTTCCGAAGAACAGGAGGTGAAGAGTAAAATCAAGCAAGAAACTGAATCGGAATCATCAAGCTGGATGAAATGTCACTCGGATCAAAGGAGATGGAAATTCGGATCACCACCATTGGGTTATCAATACCAGATCCCACCTACCATTGCTAAACCAGGTCGTAAGACAAAGATGAGGGTCATCTTACCATAAAAAAAGAGATCAGTTCAATCACCAATCAAGAATCCTTATGAATCCGAGGAAGATCCCGAGGAAGAGGAGAATTCCAAGGAAGAAAATGAGGAGAATCAATATCCTTATTTTCCATCCTATAAGGGATCAATACCATCGATTTCCCAGCAAGCAAAAGAGATTCGGGAGGAGGCAAATCTCATCGAGGAGTTTAAACCAACAACATCCCTGATGAAGAAATGCATGCATACGTTGCTAACCCGCATCTCTATCCACAAGAAAATGCTTATCTCTTTCCAGCCGCATCCGCACCAATGGGATATCCGGACCCACCAAATTCGGTGATGGATGGGCTGAGAAACGAGAAAGTAGACAAAAAGAGAATAGGGAGAAATATTGCCAAGAAATGTGACAAGATGAAAAATCTTATTACAAAATGGATTAATGATTAGAAATCATAGCTATGTATTGTTATAGTTGTTGTGATCTTTTTCTTATAAGATAAATAATGTGATATAAAGTGTGTCTTTTCTGAAACTTTGTTTTATTCATGTAACAGCATGTCTAAGGCAAATAGTAATCAAGAAACTCAAGTAAATAATAAAGTAAAGACAATTGAAGAAATCATGCAAGAAAAAGTAACTGCGGAAAATATACAAGCCATACCACAAAATTACGTGCTTGGTATCCGCGATCTAATAAAAGAGGCTGTGAATCCAATCTATGAAATATTGAAACATGATCAAAGTCGTACCGCCTCACATTCTAACAAAAGAACAAGTCGAAGTAAAAGCGAATATGCTACTTCGAAAAGAGAATCAAAGAAAGAATCTAAAAAGGAATCGGAAAAGAAGTAAAGTAAGAAAGAGAAAGAACCAAAAAAGAAAGAAGCGAGTGATGAAAGCTCGACTGCTAAAAACGACCTCCGTGAAAAGACAAAAAAACTTAAAATACACGAGGGTTGTGATTTCAAGGTATTTAGAGTCTATAACCCCAAAGAATTTCACGGGGATAAAGGAGTGATACATACCCACCGATGGTTGGAGGAAATGGAATCGATTGTAATAATAAGCAAGTGTACGGAAAGCGAGAATGTGCAATATACCTCCCAGATGTTCAAGGGGGGGGGGCATTAGAGTGGTGGAATACCCTGATTGGAATCAAGGGTAGAGAAAATTTATACAATCTAGACTGGGAAACATTAAAAGCTATGGTAATGAAGAAGTTCTGTCCAATTAACGAAATGGATCAGATTCAAACCAAGCTGTGGAACCACAAGGTTGTGGGGACCAATCTCAAGGAATATAACACTAAGTTTCTTGAGTATTGTAGGATCGTACCTCACTTGGTCACTCCTGAAATCAATAAAGTGACGCGCTATATATACGGATTGCCAATAGAGATCCGTGACTTAGTTCGATCACATATGCCGACCATAACGGAATCTGCCATGGAATTGGCTGGATATTTGATGGACGGGATGTTAAGAAATCGAGATGAGAGGAAGAAGGATGATGGAAAAACAATTGTGGAGGTAAAGTGAAAAATACGAAGAAGAAAAGAGAAGGGGGATTTGTGTATAGTCGCCCCATTTGCAAGTCGTGTGGAAAGAGACATTACGGTAGATGTCTTCGACCAACTAACACTATGGTATGTGGATTCTGCAAGAAACCGGGCCACTCGGAAGCCGATTGCCGGAAAAAGACAGGAGTATGTTTTGAGTGTGGTGAGAAGGGACACTATAGTACTGAGTGTCCAAAGAAGAAGACAACGGTAGTGACGGTTGGTGCAAGTGGCAGCGGTACAAAGACCGATACCAAGACAGGAAACGCTCGTGTCTTTATGTTAGACACTCAAAAAGCAGCCGACATACCGGACGTGATCACTGGTACGTTTCCTATAAATAATGTTTATGCTAGAGTTCTATTTGACTCGGGTGCAAACCAAAGCTTTATAGATTATAAATTTTGTAGTCTATTAAATGAGCCCTTAGTTAAATTAGATAAACATTATGAAGTCGAGACTGCTGATGGTAATGTAAGTAGAATAACCGGAGTTTTAGATAATGCCACAATTTCTTTAGCCAATCACGTCATACCTGTACGATTGTTACCCATGACATTGGCAGGTTTTGATATAGTTTTTGGTATGGACTGGTTATCGTTTAATCAAGCCCGTATCCTATGTAACGATAGAGCCATCGACATTCGAACACCCAATAACAAAACCATTCGTATAACCAGAGACAAAGAAGGAGGAAAAGTAGGAATCATTTCCAATATTAAAGCAAGTCATTGCATAGGTAAGGGGTGCCTTGCATTCATGGCTTATGTAACGAAAGAACCTGAACCAAAGAAGATGGAGGAAGTGCCAATCGTGTCCGAATTTCAAGATGTATTTCCTGATGAGCTACCAGGAGCCCCGCCTGATAGAGAAGTAGAATTTAAGATCGACCTCGTGCTAGGAACATCATCAATTGCCAAATCACCTTATCGTCTAGCACCAACAGAAATTAAGGAGCTGAAGAGACAATTAGATGAATTGTTAGAGAAAGGATTCATACGACCGAGTTCGTCACCATGGGGAGCTCCAATTTTGTTCGTAAAGAAGAAGGACGGATCAATGAGGATGTGTATAGAATACCGAGAATTGAACAAGGTCACGATCAAGAACAAATAACCATTACAAAGAATCGACGACTTGTTTGATCAACTTCAAGGAGCAAGTTGTTTTTCCAAAATTGACTTAAGATCGGGTTATCATCAATTGAAGGTGCAAGAAGAAGATATACCAAAGGTTTTGATGTAGTTTTAGGTATGGACTGGTTATAGTTTAATCAAGCCCGTATCCTATGTAACGACAGAGCCATCGACATTCGAACACCCAATAACAAAATTATGTACACATAAATATACATCTTTTCGGCATCAAATAATCAATAAAAACTGCAATTTCTATCCAATAACATAGCATAAAAGACTACTTATCATAATAAAACATAATGGTAGGTGAAACCAAGCCTCAAACGAAGAAACAAGGAAAAAGCCGAAGAAAAACAGAAGAAAACACAAGAAAACAAAGAAACACGCCCCCATGCCTCAAGAAACACGCCCCCATGCTTCTGACACAAGAAAAGACAAAATCTGGAAGCAAAAGCACGGGGCCGTGCTCATCATGCACGGTGCCGTGGACGAGAACACATAAAATACAAAGAAGAATTGAGTACATGTCATTAAAAATCACGGGGTCGTGCCTACCAACTATGGGGCCGTGGCCACGTCACAGAAAAGACAAAACAAATCTGGCACATGTCATAATAATGCACGGGGGCATGCTCATCAAGCACGGAGCCGTGCCTCACTCTCCAGATTGCCTATAAATAGTGGCTCTTGTGCCATTTGAAGAGTGTGCCTTGAAAAGAATTCTCTCCGGTTTTCACTTATAAAAACACATACTAACACTCACTTTGAAGATCTAGTGAAGAGTTTGAAGGTTTGGAGGTCATCACCACTAATCATCATCATCAACCATCATTACCATCATTAAGAAGAAGGATTCATCTACATTTGGTTAGATTGTTCCAAGTTTAAACATGTATTTGTTATTATCAATCATCTTAATGTTTATCACTATGCTCATTATGAGCTAAACTCCTTTTACCATCTAAAATCTATGAAGAAGCTTTGTTTTACTTGATAATTAACCAAGACATGTGACGTAGTCTAGTAAAGTACATGGTTATATTACAATTATCTTTTGATGAGAAATGTTTCACCATCTTAAATCACTAAATCAAAGTTGGTGGTTGTCAATATCTTTGGCAATCGTTCATGATCGATTCATGTTCTTGAAAGATAGAAATACTTTGATACATTATCAAAACATGGATCCTTATATTGTACTTAGAAATGATGAGATATAAGTTATGGTGTATTTTTCTAAACCTTGGTAATCCGAAAATGGCTTTGCTTAGGATATCAAATTAGTTAAAGAAATCATATGTTAATGGAATGTGTAATTATAACCTACATAAATCAACCAAGGGGGGTTGTGTGACTAAACTACAACCACCCGAAGTTGTTAGAATTGGTATTTGAGAAATCAAAGTCAATCCTAATCTTTCTACTTTACGAAACTACTTGCCAACTTAAATCGACATCATTGAGATGGTATGACATTAGGAAAGGGTGGACTTTAAAATGCGCATACCATCTCCTTAGTGCCGAAAATGCTCACTTAAGGCTTAAGGAGCTATCTATCATATATTGCTACGACAAGTTTATCACATGTCTACATATTAATTATCAAAGCTAAAATGGAGTGGATTCTTGATCTTAGATGGTAACCTTCGCATAATTGAACAACTCGTTTAGAATCTCTTTTCTCGGTCACCTATATATTATATATATAAGTATTTATATTTTATAAAAAAGTTAAAAATCAACCCCAATATGATTAAAACCTCCGATTGAAGTAAAACAATGATTTATTATTAGAAACCTTTGTATCCACGGATAGATACTTGGTTCTTACCAATACTATTCTACATATACGATAGGTACACTTGCCTGTTTTGTGTGTGTTTAGTCTTTGTAGAAATCACTTTTATAAATTTTAAACAAGATCTTGTGCAAAAGCTAAATATCCATCATCATATTTTTACAAGCCGCGCACACGCTCATCAAAGTTTTTGGCGCCATTGCCGGGGATACACGGTACGTTTCTAAGAACAATCCATGTTTTAATTTAATCATTGTCTATAATTGTACAAATTTTTAACTTCTATTTTGTTTTATCTTTATAAATTTTTAACTTTTATTTTACTTTACTTTAATTTTTTTTTCTAACTATTAAACTATATAATTTTACAGCTAGCCTAATTTTTAACCTTTATTTACCTTACCTTTACTTTAGCTTAACTAACTTAGACATTAGTTTAGTTTAAAATAGCTTAGCCTAACTCGTAGTTTAACTTAGACTAACCTTTAGATTAACCTTTAGCTAACTTTCACTTTAGTATTATTTTGATTTAGCCTCATGTATGTCCTCTACTTTTGAGCCCGAGCTTGTTTCTCCAATTTCTGACCCGGAACGACCCTTTCGTCGACGAACTCGTAAACGGACTACAGAAACCGCAGAAGCAATCAAAGACGAATCAGTAGAGGCCACCGCATCAGGAGAAAATAGAATCGAAGAAATGATGGCGGCCCAGAACAATGAGCCGAACATGAGCCAGTATGCCAAGCCATCTCTCAAAGGCTACTGCAATGGAGTGGCTCCACCCGAAATTACCAAAAATTTCGAAATCAAATCAAGCACCATTCATATGGTAGAAAATTCAGTTCAATTTCATGGTCTCTTCGACGAAGATCCTCTTTCTCACATATCTCGATTTCTACGAATCTGCGGAACTTTTAAAATCCAAAACTGTTCAGACGATCAAATCAAACTCAAACTCTTTCCTTTCTCTCGCCAAGCCCTAGAATGGATAGAATCTATTTCCTCTGGTTCCATCACCACTTGGGACCAGATGGTTAAACAGTTTCTCCTCAAATATTTTCCGCCTGACAAAACTGCCAAATACCGAGCCAACATTACCGGATTCCGGACCGATGATGATGAATCGCAACACGCAGCATAGGAAAGATACAAAAGTCTTCTGAGAAGATGCCCACATCATGGACTGAGCGTGTGGTTACAAGTCCAAATTTTCTTTGACGCACAATCCAGTCAAAACAAACAGGCTATCGACCAGATCGCTGGTGGAGACCTAGGATCCAAATCACCTAACGAAGCATTTGAAGTCCTGGAGAAGGCCGCAAAGAAGAGTTTCTCTTACAACCCACCAAGATCTACACCTACCCATAAAGGAATACATCACGTTGACTCCAACACTCTTGTCACAGCACAGCTTGAAGCTCTTTCTAAAAAATTCTAACTTCAAGCCGAACTATCAAAAACCAGACTCACCTGTGACACTTGTGGAGGAAGTCATAAGATAAGTGACTCTAAACAAGTCATTATGGCCATGGAAGAAGTCGATTTTATCGCTCGACAGAACAACGCTTTCAGCAATAACTACAATCCAGGATGGAGAAACCACCCGAATTTCAGCTGGAAAGACGGAGGTAACACTCAACCTTTATCTGGATTCGAGAAGAAACCTATGAATCAACCCTTCCAACCTAAACCTCAATTTCAATATCAAAGTTCTAGTAGCCATCAAAACCCAAGCTACTCAAAGATCGAAGAAATGCTAATCTAATTGATGACCAAAACAAATGAAGCAGAGAAGAAAGCCGACTCAAGAACTGTTGATATCAGTGGAGTATTACTAAAACATGAAGCCGATCTCAAAAGACAACAAGCATCGCTTCAGAACCTAGAAACCCAAATCGGACAAATTGCCCGACAATTATCCGAAAGACCACCTGACACTCTTCCAAGCAATACAATCACCAACCTGAATGCAACCGCTAACGCCGTTACACTCAGGAGTGGTACAACCACTGTTGTTCCACCAACTTTGGAGAAAAAGTCTCCTGATGAAACGCAGGAAAGACTGACCCTGACAAGCACAGTACAACCTAGGGAACCAGTCCGAACCTATGTTCCGCCTATTCCATACCTTGGAAGATTGAAGCAGGAGCGATTGGAAGCCTAGTGTGGGAAGTTTCTAGAACTTTTTAAGCAACTCCATATCAACATCCCTTTTGTCGAAGTTATCGCTCAAATGCCGAAATACGCCAAGTTTCTCAAAGAAGTGTTAACAAACAAAAGGACGTTGGAGGAAATCTCGCATGTCACCCTAAGTGAAGAATTTTCAGCTATCCTCCAAAGCAAGCTACCGGCAAAGATGACCAATCCAGGGAGATTTACTATCCCTTGTCTCATAGGAAATTTATCTGTTAGCAATGCCTGGCTGACCTAGGAGCTAGTATTAATTTGATGCCCTATGCGGTTTTTGCAAAACTAGGGATAAGAGAACCAAAGCCCACCCGCATGAGCATTCAGTTAGCTGACCGATCCGTTAAATATCCTCGGGGCATTGTTGAAAACATGCTTGTCAAAATTGACAAGTTTGTTTTCCCAGTAGATTTTGTGATTCTAGACATGGAGGAAGACAAAAGTGTACCTCTAATTTTAGGAAGACCCTTTTTAGCCACCGCAAAGGCTATCATTGATGTTTGCACCGGCAAACTCACTCTTAGGGTCAATGACGAGGCAATCACATTTGACATAGAAAATCTATGCAATATTCGCAACAACACGATGACACCTTATACTGTGTTGATATCATAGACTCCATCGTAAGTTTCTATATGCAAGATTCCTCCATCAATACTCCCCTAGAAACACAAGTCTTAGACAAAACACTAAACAAACCAATTTTAGAAAATGAAAATTTCAATAACAACTACCAGAAGAATTAGAAACAATATACGAAATCATTGAAAACAATGAAAAATCAAAACCATCAATCGAAGAACCACCAGCCTTAGAATTAAAAGAACTACCAAAACATCTCGAATACGTCTTTCTAGAGAAAGATTCTCAACTCCAGTAATTATTTCATCTCACCTTTCTAAAGAAGAGAAAGACGAACTTCTTAAGGTTCTCAAAAACCATAAGAAGGCTATCGCATGGAAGATCATGGATATCAAGGGCATCAGTCCTTCGTTTTGTACCCACAAAATCCTCATGGAGGAAGAATACAAACCTGTGGTCCAACATCAAAGACATCTCAACCCCAACATGCAAGATGTGGTGAAGAAGGAAGTAATCAAACTGCTTGATTCCGGATTAATCTACCCGATCTCGGATTCACCTTGGGTTAGTCCCGTTCAGGTAGTACCCAAGAAGGGAAGAATGACAGTCGTAATAAACGAGAAGGACGAACTAATACCAATGAGGACCATCACAGGCTGGTGAATTTGCATCGATTACCGGAAGCTTAATGATGCCACAAGAAAAGATCATTTTCCACTTCCTTTAATAGATCAAATGCTCGAACGATTATCTGGAAAAATGTTCTACTGTTTTCTTGATGGATTTTCCGGATACTTTCAGATTCCTATTGCTCCTGAAGATCAGGAGAAAACTACTTTTACATGTCCATACAGAACCTTCTCTTACCGAAGAATGCCATTTGGATTATGTAATGCTCCAGCCACCTTCCAACGCTGGCATGGTGGCTATCTTTCATGAAATGATCGAAAACTCTATGGAAGTTTTCATGGACGACTTCTCAGTCTTTGGAGATTCCTTCGATCATTGTCAGAAAAACCTAGACAAAATGCTAGCTAGGTGTGAAGAAGTAAATCTAGTGCTCAACTGGGAAAAATGCCACTTTATGGTAAAGGAAGGCATTGTTCTAGGTCACAAGATTTCTCAAAACGGACTAAAAGTTGATAGGGCCAAAAAAGAAACCATATCCAAACTTCCACCACCAACTTCAGTCAGAGCCATTAGAAGTTTTCTAGGTCGCGCCGGTTTCTACCGCCGCTTCATAAAAGACTTCTCAAAAATCTCAAGACCTATGACCAAACTTCTAGAGAAAGACGCACCATTCGTCTTCTCTGAGGAATGTGTTGAGTCATTCAATACACTAAAAGACAAACTTGTCAACGCACTAATCATGACCACACCCGACTGGACCCTTCCACTCCAAATCATGTGCGATGCAAGTGACTTTGCAGTTGGAGCCGTACTCAGACAACGCAAAGAAAAACATTTCCACCCAATTTACTATGCAAGTAAAACTCTTAACGATGCACAGGAGAATTACACCACAACTGAAAAAGAGTTACTAGCAGTAGTATTTGCCTTTGAAAAATTTAGATCATACCTAGTTCTTTCCAAAACCATAGTTTACACCGATCATGCCGCAATACGATACCTATTCAACAAACAAGATGCCAAACGTAGACTCATCCGATGGATCCTACTACTCTAATAATTTGACATCGAAGTTAAAGACAAGAAGGGAGCAGAAAATGTAGCCGCAGACCATCTTTCACGATTAGAATGTCGAACTCCCGAAGAGCTTCAAGAAGAAATTATCAACGATAATTTCCCACATGAGGTTCTCATGCACATTCAAGGAGTGATAGAAGAAAAGGACGAAAGTCCTTGGTATGCCGACTTCGCCAATTACTTAGGTTGTAGGATCCTCAGAAAAGGACTTACTCGTCAACAGCGGAAGAAATTCTTCTCCGATCTTAAGTTTTACTTCTGGGAAGACCCATATGTGTTTAAGATAGGTGCAGATCAAGTCATTCGTAGGTGCGTAGCAGGCAAGGAGGCCTTAGACATTCTCAAACATTGCCATGATGGACCAACAGGTGGACACCACTGTACCGCCACCACGGTCAGGAAAGTGTTTGATGCAGGATTTTTCTGGCCCACTATATACAAAGATACACATACTTTGATCCAAGCATGCGATGCTTGTCAAAGAGCCGGGAACATCTCATTAAAAAATGAGATGGCTCAAAAAGGCATTCAAATTTGTGAAATCTTTGATGTATGGGGGATAGATTTCATGGGGCTATTTCCTAACTCATTCAGAAATAAATACATCCTTTGTAGCAGTCGACTACGTGTCTAAATGGGTAGAAGCACAAGCTCTTCCCACCAACGATGCTCGAGTAGTTGTAGGATTTCTGAAAAAGTTATTCTCAAGATTCGGTACTCCAAAAGCCCTCATCAGCGACAGAGGTACTCACTTCTGTAACACCCTAATGAACAAAGTCTTAGCACGGTATGGGGTTCGCCACCGACTAGCAACACCATATCACCCTCAGACCAATGGGCAGGTGGAGGTCTCAAACCGAGGAATTAAGAGGATTTTAGAAAGAAGTGTGGGGATGAATCGCAAAAATTGGGCGGAAAAGTTAGATGACGCATTGTGGGCCCTCAGGACGGCCTACAAAACTCCCATAGAAACGACACCCTTCAAGCTCATTTACGGGAAAGCATGTCATCTACCAGTGGAATTAAAACACAAAGCTTATTGGGCCCTTAGAGCAGTGAATTTTGATCTAAAGTCCGGCGGAGTAAACCGGGAGGATCAAATTCATGAGCTCGAGGAACTGAGAACATTGGCCTACGAAAATTCCTGGTCCTACAAGGAGAAGACTAAACGCATACACGACGCTCATTTAAAAGGAAACAAAAATTTCAAGTTGGCGATCGTGTACTGTTATACAACGCCCGTTTACGCCTTTTCCCAGGAAAACTGAAATCCCAATGGACAGGTCCATACGTAGTTGAAACAGTTTTTGACTTTGGAACCATCGAAATTTCAAATTCAAGCGGTCAGAAGTTCAAAGTAAATGGACATTGATTAAAACCATACATCGACGGTCCACTTAAAGAAGTTTTGGAGGTACTAACCCTCCAAACTCTTAAAAGTAAGACATTAAGGAAACAAGGTCTGGCCAAGACCTTCACAAAACTAGGCCTTGCAAATAATTACACAATATATATATATATATATATATATATATATATAAAATTTTTAGAAAACCACGGGGGCGTGCTCCTTAAAGCACGGTCCTGTGCCTAAAAATGCGGGCCGGAATCTACGCTGCAAAAATCTCAGGCAGATTGGTTTGTAACAGAATTGTCAGAGTTAAAACACGGGGGCGTGCTTCCAGAAGCACGGTGCCGTGCTAGGTATCCTGTTTGGTTATAAAAAGCACCTTGTGTCATTGCATTCCTTGCACAAACCAACACCAAAAACCTCTGATAATTCAGCATGCCAACTGAGATGAATGAAGCAATTCCCGTTTCCCGACATCCGAGAAATGATGCCCGCCATGTTTCCAAAACCGAGCTTCTTTTGAAACTTCAAGATCTCGTGAGAGAACACACCGAAATGAATATCCTTGCTGAGATGCGTCTTGTGCAACTCACCGAATCGGTGGAAAACATGAAAATGGAACTCCGAGACTTCAACGAACAACTCCGGTTTCAAGTTCTCGGTTTCACGTATTTTCCACCACTTGGACCGTTTGGGGGAGGAGAGCATTTCGGAGAACTCTAGGAAACTTAATTTTATGTTTTTTTATGTGTTAAAAAGTGCATTAAGCACAATGTGTTAGGACTTCAGGCTTAATCCGATTATTTTCTTTTCTTAGGAAACCCGGGCTTATCCCATAACTGTTCTAGGATCTTTAATTAATGAAAAGTAATTTTTAGATGACCAAACTTCCAAATTATTACAATAAACGTCATTCTAAAAATTCTGGATCGTGAATCATGTTGAAAACTAAAAAAGAAATACACTGTGACAAAAAGCACGGGCCGTGCTTTCCTAAGCACGAGGCCGTGGTCACCCAGAATCTTCAGCATGATACGCGCTGACTCCGTACAATTCTCTGACTCAGAAACATTTATTCTTCTAGCAGCACGGGGCCGTGCTCCAATAAACACGGTGTCATGTTCAACTTTCCAATCTCTATATAATGCATGCATAAATTCACTATTCCATTCACACCAAACAAAAACTACCTAAATGGATGGAAAACAGGTTGAATGGAAGCCAGTTAAGAAGGGGAAACAACTTGAATCTTCCTTACTTGAGGAACAAATCATGAGACTCCAATGCATCGTAAGAGACCAAGTTGAGAGCAACATGCAAACTGAGGCTCGAGTGGTCGAGCTGATTAACAAAGTCGACCTACTTAGGTTCGAGAACTTCCATGTTGTGGATGGCCACCACAAAGACGTGACTTCCAAACTTAACTTTCTCAACCGAGAACTCGTCACACTCAACAAAAAGCTTGACGAACTTTTGGAAGCCAAACGAGCATCACCACACATCCAGGACTTGTTCGGGGGTGGTGGCCGTTGATGTTCTGACTTTGTTTCGTATTGAAGTTGTTTCCGCTAGTACTATGTGTTAGGATCCGAGAGTTGTTGTTGTATTTTTCATTTTATCTATCTTTAAATTATGTCTTTAATTTTATGCTTTAGTGAAATTTAGTATGTTTAATTACCATGTTAAAATAACCAGAAAATAAAAAAACCAGTTATAATACAAACCAGCTCGACAAATAAACAAAATAAACAAAACAATACTGTCTGCATTAAGTAGCACGGTACCGTGCTCCAAAAGCACGGGGCCGTATTTTTGGTGTCAGGGCAGTTACGAGTTTCAACTTTGATAAAATAACTTTCTAACACATCCAACCCTAATTTCACAGCATTTTAAACCGAGAACCGCCGACCTTCAACCATTTTGCAAATTTCTTCATCTAATCTCCAATCCTAAACCTAAGGTATGTTAATTTAACAATTGCATTACTCAGATTCGTCATTCTAGGTTTAGATTAACCCTAAAGTTGTTTAACTCGACCAAATCGGGTCAAAACCCGAAAAGGGTATGTGTTATTATGCTTGATTATGATGAATAGATTGTTGAATGTTTGATGGTTAGGGATTAATTGAAAGAAACAATTCGGGTTTTGGGTGTTAGAATAAATACCCGACAAACCATTAAACCCAATTGATATAACCGGTTAGAAACGAGGGTTCGAGTCTAAGTAAGTTAGAAATCGATATTAAAAACACGAGCTGTGCCCAAAACAACACGAGTCGTGGTCAACCAAAAGTCAAACATCAAAGGAATTGAACCAGAAGCAGCAGCACGGTACCGTGCTCCTGAAAGCACGCCGTCGTGCTTTGCTCTCTGTTTCAGCAAATTGAAAATTTTTCATGAGTTTTGACTAATTTAGGTTTAAATTATAGATGGCCGAGTACGGGGAAGAGTTTCATGCATTCCTAGTCTTCGGAAACCGGAAGACTAAGGACCGATCAGCAAATGAAAGATTAACCTATCTCAATAATAGATATCCTGAAACTCACTTTCATGCATGCGAAGAAACCCTCAGACAAGTTAACCAATGGGAGAGCTATCTGAACATCGTCACGGGACCGTGGAGACGAGTTTTTAACCAGACATGGGATTCAGTAACCAAACTTACAAAGGAGTTCCTAGCCTCATTCAACATGAAGAAGAAAAGGTTTGACATGTGGGATACCAAGGCAACAGAGTTCCGATGTTGAGGTGTTTGGCATACAACCTCTGTCACTCAACTGGGAATCGATTTGGATATCTACACAGCCGAGGAAACTGACACGGACATATGGTACAAGGCTAAAACAACCTTTACAGATGAAGGTGACGATGATGAAGCTGAAGCAGGTGCCATTAGGAACGAAGCTTGGGAACAGTTAAGTTATGGAACAGCAAGGTATAGACCGAGCGTTTCAAAGAGCACAGCACTGCGTGACCCGCTGATGAGGTACATCCACCGTTTGCTGAGTCATACCGTCACAGCTCGAGAACAGAGCGAAGGGGTTGTCAACCTAACGAACCTTTGGGCATTGTATTGCATGAAAAACGAAATACCATGCAATATCACAATGCTATTCTGCAAGCTTTTCATGTCAAATGCCACTGCCCGAGGAAATACTCCGATCTTTGGTGGTCCTTGGATCTACAACCTCTACAGGGCCTATGGTGCAGACACAGAAGGAACTCAAAGCCCAGACTCGATAGCTCTCAACCTTGATTATTGTGAGAGCATGCAGATGGTTCAGCAAATCAGCCCGGGTGTGTGGAGATTTTGTGACAAGTACAATCAGGTTTGGGACCCAAAAGACCAGTCAGAGATGATGATACAGGATGTGCATGAGAGATGACAATCACCGCCCAGACAACACCGCCGCCGAACCTACCATCAGACAGGAGGCCCATCTTCATCAGGGGCCGGCCCCAGTTCATCACATGATAGCCTATACTCTTTGGAGGGTATATATGGACTAATCGATCAATTCTCAACTCACACTATCACCTCATTTAACAGGATCAACGAGCAAATGGCTGCATCCGATGCACAGCGAGCAGCCGAATATGAAGCAACGAGGCGAGAGATTGAGCGATTGGGCTATCGCATGGACAGGCAGTGGGGACCGTTTGACCCCGACACGGGTAACTGATGACTGACGGCACAGGTAGATTGGGCATGGGCACGGGCACGGGTTGGCGTTATTTCATGAACTTATTATTATGTGTGTTTGAACAATTTACTTTTCATCGTACTTGTTTGTTTGTGTTTGTGTTGGTTTGGATACTATTATGACCATGAGTGCCAAAGACATTATGCTAGGTACTAATTTAGCCCGAAAGGGCAAGTGATGGATGATTCCATACCCAATTTTCAGCAGTTTATGCTTGGTTGTTTGTGGATGTTTGCAGTTTTATATTATACAGGTACAAAACAGGAAAACGGACGAAAAACACGGGACGCTCTGTCAAAATTTTGTTAACCCGTAGGGAAGTAACTCTCCATTTTTACCCATAATACTCAATTAGAATTTTTATATTTTCATGAATCTTGTCACATTGAATACAATGTGAGATTCAAGTGTGGGGAGGGGAATTACTTGACCAATTGTTTGTCCAACTAATTATAAAAATTCCCTAAAACAAATATTTTTGCAGCAGATAAAGATTATTCTAAACCTAAAATGAAATCCAAGAAAATTTTTTGCAAATAACCAATTATTTAAAAGTGAAAAAGTAAGAAAAAGTTTTGTAATATTGAGAATAAATTTATGCAAAATATGGCGTTAATACCCATTTCCTCCGTTACTGTGAGATAAACCTCATGCGGTATAAATATTTTTTCGAAAGCTTTGAGTGAGTCATATGTTTCATGTGATTTAGAACTTGTCGCAATTATTCATTTCAATACCGAACGAAGAGTTGTATAAGGAAGAAGGTAATATTTACACAATTCCATCAAACCCATTATCAAATTACAAAACCCAAAAAAAACCCGATCACTTTATCCATTTTCACCGGTAAAATACAACAATGGTCTTTTACCGGCAGACCCTAAAGAACTGGAAATGCATTCTTTCGATTTCAATTTCATTTGCTGCATACACTTCATAAAACCTAGGTTGCCTACATTTCAATTTCTTTAGCAATGAGGTGAGGAAAAAGTGGCGCCAAAACGAACAAAGGCCATCATTCTGTGGAATTTCCAAAAACGCAATGAAGAGAAGAGCAAAAAGATATGACGATGTTTAGGTTGCGGAAATTGGTCCCACGAAGGAAGATGTAGAAAAATTCAAACTCAGTCTCAGCATGAATATACCGAACTAATGAGGGTGGGGGCCATTAGGCTCAAAGCCGAACGATCCATTAGAGTTGGAAGTTATATTCAGAATAGGATTGAGGAGAATTGATCCACATCCTCGATAAAACCGGTCTTGACGACCTGACCTTAAAAGAGTCAATAGGTATATAAAAAAAATAAAAAATAAAATAAAAAAACTCTCGGAGAAAAAGGAGCTAACCATCGAAGACATCTCAAAACTCCCAACAAACAGTGGAAGTTGTATTTACCATTAACCCTTGAACCACCACAAAATACCAATTCCGACTCACACTAAACCAAAACCCCTTTTTACCTTCTGATCTATGCAACCCTTCAAAATGTGGAGATTTGAACTTGTTACAAGCTTATTTATCACAGGTTGCATTTTGGCTAAGAGTGTTCACATACTTACATCACAGGTATGATCAGATATAAAACCGAGTGTGAGTGAACATTGTGAGAACGTGACATTTTGCATAAACGGAAACTCATAAAAACAAAAGTTCTCTCTTTTATCACTAAGATAAAGATTGGTTATTTTTTTTCGTCTTTTTGAAGCTCAATTAAGGGGTAGCTATGATCTAAATTTTTTGTTTTTAGAGGATATTTATAAGAGGATTGCTTGAGGACAAGCAATGTTCAAGTGTGAGGATGTTTGATGTACACATAAATATACATTTTTTCGGCATCAAATAATCTCTAAAAACTGCAATTTCTATCCAATAACATAGCATAAAAGACTACTTATCATAATAAAACATAATGTCAGGTGAAACCAAGCCTCAAATGAAGAAACAAGCAAAAAGACGAAGAAAAACAGAAGAAAACACAAGAAAACAAAGAAACACGCCCCCAGGCCTCAAGAAACACGCCCCCATGCTTCTGACACAAGAAAAGACAAAATCTGGAAGCAAAAGCACGGGGCCGTGCTCATCATGCACGGGGCCGTGGACGAGAACACAGAAAAGACAAAGAAGAATTGAGCAAATGTCATTAAAAATCACGGGGCCGTGCCTACCAACCACGGGGCCATGGCCACGTCACAGATTAGACAAAACAAATCTTGCACATGTCATAAAAATGCACGGGGACGTGCTCATCAAGCACGGGGCCGTGCCTCACTCTCCAGATTGCCTATAAATAGTGGTTCTTGTGCCATTTGAAGAGTGTGCCTTGAAAAGAATTCTCTCCGGTTTTCACTTATAAAAACACACACTAACACTCACTTTGAAGATCTAGTGAAGAGTTTGATGGTTTGGAGGTCATCACCACTAATCATCATCATCAACCATCATTACCATCATTAAGAAGAAGGATTCATCTACATTTGGTTAGATTGTTCCAAGTTTAATCATGTATTTGTTATTATCAATCATCTTAATGTTTATCACTATGCTCATTATGAGCTAAACTCCTTTTACCATCTAAAATCTATGAAGAAGCTTTGTTTTACTTGATAATTAACCAAGACATGTGATGTAGTCTAGTAAAGTACATGGTTATATTACAATTATCTTTTGATGAGAAATGTTTCACCATCTTAAATCACTAAATCAAAGTTGGTGGTTGTTAATATCTTTGGCAATCGTTCATGATCGATTCATGTTCTTGAAAGATAGAAATACTTTGATACATTATCGAAACATGGATCCTTATATTGTACTTAGAAATGATGAGATATAAGTTATGGTGTATTTTTCTAAACATTGGTAATCCGAAAATGGCTTTGCTTAGGATATCAAATTAGTTAAAGAAATCATATGTTAATGGAATGTATAATTATAACCTACATAAATCAACCAAGGGGAGGTTGTGTGACTAAACTACAACTACCCGAAGTTGTTAGAATTGGTATTTGAGAAATCAAAGTCAATCCTAATCTTTCTACTTTACGAAACTACTTGCCAACTTAAATCGACATCATTGAGATGGTATGACATAGGAAAGGGTGGACTTTAAAATGCGCATACCATCTCCTTAGTGTCGAAGATGCTCACTTAAGGCTTAAGGAGCTATCTATCATATATTGCTACGGCAAGTTTATCACATGTCTACATATTAATTATCAATGCTAAAATGGAGTGGATTCTTGATCTTAGATGGTAACCTTCGCATAATTGAACAACTCGTTTAGAATCTCTTTTCTCGGTCACCTATATATTATATATATAAGTATTTATATTTTATAAAAAAGTTAAAAATCAATCCCAATATGATTAAAACCTCCGATTGAAGTAAAACAACAATTTATTATTAGAAACCTTTGTATCCACCGATCGATACTTGGTTCTTACCAATACTATTATACATATACGATAGGTACACTTGCCAGTTTTGTGTGTGTTTAGTCTTTGTAGAAATCACTTTTATAAATTTAAAACACGATCTTTTGCAAAAGCTAAATATCCATCATCATATTTTTACAAGCCGCGCACACGCTCATCACAAGACCATTCGAATAACTGGAGATAAAGAAGGAGGAAAGGTAGGAATCATTTCCAAAATCAAAGCAAGTTATTGCATAGGTAAAGGATGCCTCACATTCATAGCCTAGGTAACCAAAGAACCCGAACCAAGGAAAATGGAGGAAGTGCCAATCGTGTCCGAATTTCAAGATGTATTTCCTGATGAGCTACCAGGAGTCCCGCCTGATCGAGAAGTAGAAATTAAGATCAACCTCATGCCAGGAACATCACCAATTGCCAAATCACCTTATCGTCTAGCACCAACGGAAATGAAAGAACTAAAGAAACAGTTAGATGAACTTTTGGAGAAAGGATTTATACGACCGAGTTCGTCACCATGGGAAGCCCCAATTTTGTTCGTAAAGAAGAAGGACGGATCTATGAGGATGTGCATAATTACAGAGAACTGAACAAGGTCATTATCAAGAACAAGTATCCATTACCAAGAATCGATGACTTGTCGATCAGCTTCAAGGAGCAAGTTGTTTTTCCAAGATTGACCTAAGATCGGGTTATCATCAATTGAAGGTGCAAGAAGAAGATATACCAAAGACGGCCTTTAGAACCCGATATGGACATTATAAGTTCACTGTGATGCCTTTCGGACTCACTAATGCTCCAACAGCTTTTATGGACATGATGAATCGGATTTGCAAGCCATATTTGTACAAGTTTGTTATTGTTTTCATTGATGACATCCTTGTTTATTCAAAATCCAAAGACGATCATCAAGTTCACCTTAAAATCATACTTGAAACCCTAAGGAACGAGAAATTATACGCCAAGTTCTCAAAATGTGAATTTTGGTTGTCCGAAGTACAATTTCTTGGTCATGTTATAAATGAGAAGGGTATTCAAGTAGACCCAACAAAGTTTGAGGCTATAACCAAATGGGAGAAACCAAAGACACCGACTCAAGTCCGAAGCTTTCTAGGCTTAGCCGGATACTATAGAAGATTCATTCAAGACTTCTCCCGAATAGCGGTCCCATTAACTTCACTCACAAGGAAAGCAATTAAGTTTGAATGGGGACCGAAGCAAGAGGAAACATTCGAAACACTAAAACAAAAGTTAACTAATGCACCGATTCTGACTTTGCTAGAAGGGCTAGAAAACTTTATCATTTACTGTGATGCTTTGCACATGGGAATGGGAAGTGTTTTGATGCAAGGAAAGAAAGTGATTGCTTATGCTTCGAGACAATTGAAAGCTCATGAAAAGAATTACACCACACATGATCTTGAATTAGGCGCTATAATTTTTGCGTTGAAGTTATGGCGACATTACTTGTATGGTGTAAGATTCACGGTATACACTGATCACAAAAGTTTGAAGCATATATTCAATCAGAAGGAATTGAATATGAGACAAAGGCGTTGGATGGAAACACTTAATGATTACGACTGTGAGATCGTATATCATGAAGGAAAAGCCAACTTGGTAGCTGACGCCTTAAGTAGAAAAGAACAAAAGAAACCAAAGAGAGTTCGAGCTCTTAGATTGGAACTTAAAATCGATCTAGCTAGCCAAATCAAATAAGCTCAGAAGTTGGCACTAGAAGAAGGAAATATTAAAGCTGAAAAAGAGAATGGTACAATCGATCAACTAGTTAAAGGAAGTGATGAAATACTTAGACTCGGTACAAGGATTTGGGTACCGATGATCGGAAGTCTAAGAGATAAAATTTTAGAAGAAGCACACAAGTCAAAGTATATGATGCATCCGGGAAGCGACAAGATGTATCATAATCTAAAAGATGATTATTGGTGGATCGGTATGAAGAAAGACATTGCTTTATATGTAGCTAAGTGCCTGACATGTTCTAAAGTGAAAGCTGAACATCAAAAGTCGTTAGGATTACTACAACAACCGGAAATCCCGATATGGAAATGGGATATGATAACTATGGATTTCATCATGAAGTTACCTAAAACTTCACGCCAAAATGATGCGATCTGAGTTATTGTCGATAGACTTACCAAGTCTTCCCATTTCATTCCAATTCAAGAAACGTTTAGTATGGATAAGTTAGCACATTTATATGTTGAGAACATAGTATCCTTACATGGTGTGTCGCTATCCATCATTTCTGATAGAGATAGTTGTTTCACTTCAAATTTTTGGTCAAGTTTTCAAAAGGCTCTGGGGACTCGATTAAACCTAAGTACTGCTTATCATCCCCAAACTGATGGCCAAAGTGAACGTACAATTCAAACCTTGGAAGATATGCTTCGTGCCTGTGTTATCGACTTAGGAGGAAGTTGGGACACTCATCTTGCGCTGATGGAATTCTCGTACAATAACAGTTATCATATGAGTATCCAAGCAGCACCATTTGAAGCATTGTATGGACGTAAGTGTAGAACACCTGTATGTTGGTCAGAAACAGGTGATATTAGTTGTCAGGACCCGAAATTGTTCAAAGAACCACTGATCAAGTTATACAAATCCGAGAACGATTAAAGGCAGCAAGAGATAGACAAAAGAGCTATGCGGACATTCGTCGCAAGCCATTAGAATTTAAAGAAGGCGATAGAGTTTTATTGAAAGTGTCGCCTTGGAAAGGTGTTGTCCGATTCAAGAAGAAAGGAAAACTGAGTCCAAGATTCGTTGGACCATTCAAGATACTTGAAAGAATTTGACCAGTTGCTTATCTGCTAGAATTACCCTATGAAATGAAAGGAATTCACTACGTGTTTCACATATCTAATCTGCGCAAGTGTTTAGCCGACGAAACCCTTGCTATGCCACTGAAAGATGTTAAGATCAACGAGAAACTTAAGTTTGTGGAACAACCTATTCAAATAGAAGATAGCATGATCAAGTTTCTCAAACACAAACGACTCAAGCTCGTGAAAGTCAAATAGGATTCAAGACGAGGACCCGAGTATACGTGGGAACTCGAGTCGGAAATGAAGAAAAAGTATCCCAATCTATTCCAATAAATCTCAAGGACGAGATTATTTAAAAGGTGGGGAGGATGTAACACCGCGTCTTCTACCCTCTTTAATATAAGCCTAAATGTACTAACTTAGAAAGTTCAGGGACTAAAAATGAAAATTCTGGAAATCTCCTTCCATCGCGGTACGCGACGGGATAAAAATCAAACCCTCTTAAAGCGGCGCAATATTGCGGCGTCGCGGTACGCGACCAGTCCCAAAGGACCGGGCGCGGTACGCGACGGGGCCCAAAAATGGCTATAAAAAGGGAGTGACGGGTATGAGCCTCATTCATCCCAAACACACCTCTCTTTACACACACATAGCATTGGAAAGCGTGCCCCGTTGCCGTAACGAGCCGACGTGCTGTTTTCTCGTAATTCGTGCAAGAAACGAAGTTACAATCAAGTAGCAATCACTTAAGCAAGTAGATCAAGATCCTGCCTTTTTCTTATTATCAATCTAAGCATCCGAATTAAGGTAGGAGTTATGTTTAAGTTATTTGAATTATAGCTTAGACTATCAATCGAGACTATGTCCTTTAACCTTGATCGTATTTTACAAACATTCATTCACAATCAAGTTTTCATAAAATATTACTTCATGACGAAGTAATGTTAAACGAAAGATATATTTTGACGGGCATGTAGTAACTGGAAGGGGGATATCACTAGTAGTAAGTTTCTTGCCTAAGGAAAAGTAATTCGCATAAATCCCAATCAACCGAGGGACCCGTTTACTTACCTGGAGAAACTTACCAACGTGATAAAACCTATTAGGCCAAAGCATGTTATATCAAACGTCACATAAAATAAGTGTTTTCACTCACAATCAAAGATAAACGATTTCAAGGTTAAGCTTACAATCATAGCTTAACATCATTCAAAACATTCATACAAACCTATTTATGTATAGGTTAAGTATCATTCACAATCAATCAATCAGTCAAGGTTTCCAACACCGACGATACAGGTGAATACGTTCAAACCTTTTTAATCAGTCAAAACATATTTATACTTAATGAGACGAACGGGTATTTTGTCTTAACGAGTCAATCAAATGTCTACATGAGATCGAGTAATCTCTAAAACATTATAATACAAAGTAGAGAATAATATCAACTCAGACCGAATACGCATGTGCCTGGATCCAAACATAACTGTTTAAAGCTTAATCAATCAATCAATCAAAGGCAATGAAGCCACGAGCTTAAACGGTCATGACCAGTTCTCAGTTTAGGGCCGTTTGGCTCGGGGAATACCGTTGTGTGTGTAGGGCAGTGGTACAAATACCGGAAGTAGAAATGCTTTCGTTGAGATTGTCAAGAAAACTATATTTGTATTGTAATCGTCATTCACAATGTTTTGTTGAGTCATACGTGTTCACCAGCATATAGCTGACGTATTTTTCCAACCCATTGCAGGTAATTAAGCATAAGTAGCGTTGACAAGAATTGGAGTCTTATTGAAGATAGAAGCGCGTACAAGATGGCTCCGTTTTTGATATAAAATCCTTGTGATATGAAAACATATCTTTTGTAAACTAATACTCGGGTATTTAATTCCCGAGTAAATTTTCAATGTAAATTAATAGTATATTCAACCTAAAGTCTTCCGCTAAAATTAACCCATAAACTCTGATATATTTACAAAACAGGTACCAAATTATGGTCACACGCCTAGGCCCTAAATCGGGGTGTGACATTTTCTTCCATGATATCACTTTCCACAGAATAAGAAAATATATCATCAATATTTTCCATTTCATCTCGATCCCACATTATATGTGATTGGCCATAGTTGATTGACAATTCTTTATTGGAATCATTTATTCCTTCCTGAGGAAATTTTGTATCATTTATTCTTTCCTGAGGCAAGGTTTTGTCAATCATTCCGTCCTTAGGGTCAGTATCCTTTTCAGAGCCCTTTCTTTTTCGAGGATTTTTTATCCTTTGAACCGATTGGCCTTCCACATTTTAAACGTTTTTGGGATTCATGAGGTGCATTATTATGGTTTTGCTTGCTTGGAATCTCAACTCGAGCTGGAGCATTAGCCGCTGGTATATGAGATTTAGTGACCCTGTTTATATCAGTAAATGCATTAGGTAACTGATTAGCAATTTCTTGTAGATGTATTATTTTTTGAACCTCTGTCTCACTTTTTTTTTATCTTGGGTCTAGGTGTAACAATGATGGCACACACCATGATATATCTCTTTCTTGCTTTTTCATTTCTCCCCCTAATGCCGGGAACAATGTCTCATTAAATGGCAATCAGCAAAACGTGTTGTAAATACAACACCTGTTAAAGGTTCAAGGTATATTATAATGGAAGACGTTTCATATCCAACATATATTCCCAACCTTCTTTGGGGAACCATTTTTGTGCATTGTGGTGGTGCAATATGAACATACACAGCACACCCAAAAATTCTAAGGTGAGAGATATTTGGCTCATTTGCATAAACAAGTTGTGTGGGAGAGTATTTATGATTTGCACTTGGTCTCACATGGATTAATGATCCAGTATGCATAATTGCATGACCCCAAATAGAAACAGGGAGTTTTGTCCTCATTATTAATGTTCTAGCTATTAGTTGTGGGCGTTTGATCAACGACTCAGCTAAGCCATTTTGTGTGTGTACATGAGCAACAGGGTGTTCTACAACAATCCCCACAGACATGCAATAATCATCAAAAGCATGTGATGTAAATTCTCCCGCATTATCAAGTCTTACTCTTTTAATGGTACAATCGGGAAAATGTGCACGTAATTTGATAATTTGAGCAAGAAATTTTGCAAAAGCAACATTACGAGTCGATAATAAAGAGATATTAGACCATCTGCTGGATGCGTCTATTAAGACCATGAAGTATCTAAATGGTCCACATGGTGGATGAATTTGTCCACATATGTCACCTTGAATTCTTTCAAGAAACATTGGTGTTTCTTTATCGACTTTTAATGGCGAAGGCCTTTTAATTAATTTGCCAAGAGAACAAGATGTACATTGAGACATTTTATCTATTTTGTAGATCTTTAACCTTTCAGTGGATGCCCATGTGTATTTTCAATGATCCTTTTCATCATTGTGGATCATGGATGGCCTAATCTGTCATGCCATAAGTTAATGATACCAGAATCGCAACAATTTGCTTTAACTGCCATATGTGCTTGAAGCACATTAATATATGTATAATGCAAACCATAATGGAGCATTGACAATTTTTCCAATATCTGATCTTTGCTTATGATATGCAAATATTTTTCATTACTTAACAGTCCTTGACTGAGTATCATACCAATTATGATATATGTTTTTGAAACTCAACAAATTTCTTGTTGATTTTGGGGAAAATAAAGCATTTTCTATTATGAGCTTTGTACCATTTGGTAATGCTAAATTAGCTTTTCCCACTCCTTCTATCAAGTTTGTAAGACCTGATATTGTATTGATGATCCCTTTTGTTGGTTCCAGTTTATAAAAATATTTTTTAGATCTAAGTATAGTATGCGTGGCTCCACTATCCGCTATACATTATCTTCTTCATTTGTTTGATCTTGTGCTCCAGTTATTTTCATTTTAAATCTTGAAAAATATTAAAAAAAATAATAAGTGTATAACGAAGACATATGATATTTTAATAACTTTATTTAATTGAAAAACAAGCAGTACATGAAAGACGAACTACATAATTAAAAATAATGAGAAACACACTTAATTATTGCATCTAATTATAGTCGTCAAGCAACTTTGTTTCAGAGTTCCACCTCAAAGTCTTCAACGCTCAGCTCAGCATTGATATTATTAAAGTTATCAACATGGTTCACTTCTTTCTCTTTTCCTTTGAGGGAGGCTTGGTACAGTTCACACAGATGTGGAGCTGCGCGACAAGCCTTTGCCCAGTGGTTTGTACTTCCACATCTAAAACATGAAGTGCATTGTTTTCGGACCTACCAACTTCATTCCATTTATTGTGTTGGTTGGAATTGTTATTTTGTGGAACATGGTAATTGTTGGCTTTCTGGCTACGACCACGACCGTAAGAATTAGTGTTCCATTTAAATGAATGGTTACAATCATTAAAATGCCTTTTGTCAAAATGACCACGGCCACGTCCTCGTCAATGACTTTGTTCCCATTTATGACCAGAATTTTTATAAGAATTTTTGTGAGCAACATTTGCTTCTGGTATTGCTAATGAACCCGTGGGACGAGATTGATAATTTTTCATCAATAATTCATTATTTTTCTTTGCTACAAGGAGTAATGCATTTAGATCAGAGTATCTCTTAAAATTCTGCAAACGATAATTTGTTTGCAAGTTTATATTTGATGCATGAAACGTCGAGAAAGTTTTCTCTAACTTTTCTTCCTCTGTTTTGGGATACCCACAAAATTCTAGCTTTGAGCAAATTCGGTATAAAGCAGAGGTGTAATCATTTACCCTCTTAAAATCTTGGAACCTAAGACTGTTCCATTCATCTCTAGAAGTAGGAAGTAAAACTTCCCTTAGATGACCAAATCTGATTTTCAAAACTTCCCATATCATATATGTGTTATCACAATTAAAATACTCATGCTGTAGTAATTCATCAATATGTTTATGGATGAAAACATCAGTTCTTGCATTATCCTGGTCAGAGCAATCATTGTATTCTTGGATTGTTTCTAACACATCCATTGATTTTAATTGTCTTTTGACAATTGCTGTCCAAAACATATAGTTTTTTCCATAAATGTTGAGTGCATGGAATTCAAGTTTTGAGATATTTGACATTTTGTTGATAAACATAATAGAGCAAATAATAAGATAAATATTAGAATCCATATATATCAATCAACAATGAGATACAATACATTGGTAGAGCTATAAACATATAAAAGAAAAAGAAAATATCGAAATCTTCAGATGGGAGATTAAAAATTAGAATGAGAAGTAGTATAAGCATTATAGTGACCAACAGCAAAACCGGGTGAATCATTTTGAAAGCTTTATCTTGGATAAATTTTATAAGAAGAATGTTTGTTGTAAATGAAATGGAGTTGATAATTGGTTATTTATAGTGAAAATTTATAACCGTTTTACAACGGTTATATTACCATTTATAACGGCAATATTACCGTTTGTATGTGTGTGTGTGTGTGTATATAATATTAATTTTTTTAAAGTAAGATAATAAATAAGATATCAAATAAAGTTTATTTCATAAAATATATAATTAGTATGTATAATTATAAGAATAGAATTGTTAGTGTAAATGAATTTAACATCTAAATGAAATATTAGTGTGCATATAAAAGTTAGAATAGTCATCAAATTTTAATAACAATGTTTATACACATTATTGCTATCAGTTAGTATATGTATATGCATATATATATTTCTAATGTACATAATTAAAGAAGTGTTTATGATGTTTTTGTAGATACCTTTGTGCTTATTATCTTTCTTGATTATGATATAAGCGGCTCGTACTGATAACATGTTATAATTCAACTATTATTACCACAATATCTATAAAATGGAAAGTTGTAGAGATTTTAAGCGGGATAAATATAAGAACTTAAACTGGTTCAATAACAAAAGGATGATCTTTCATTTTCATCATAGTATTATTTATACTACACAAAAAGTAAATCAACCGACAAACTCAACTATTGTATTTAACTTGGAGTGTTCGTGTGGCTAAAAATGTTTGACAAGTGTGAAAAGGTGACATACAACTTGCAAAATCGTCGGTGGTTTCACAATAATTAAATTGTATAAAAATTTATTCAGAAGTTTATTTATACTAAATTTCTATTTAAAAATGGCTAGTAAATTGTTGATAACTAACCAACAACTAGTTATAATTATGACAAAAACATTGAAAAAAAACTCAAAAACCCAATTAAAGCACTCAAAAAAAATATAACGAATCAAAGTATTGAGAAAAATCAATTAAAAATATTCAAAAAATAATTTGAAGCACCGACATTTGATTTTAATTTTATGTGTAGTTTCCTATTTTAAAAATATTAACTCAATGCTCTTTTTATTATCAGTCATCTTAAACTATTTAAAGTTCAAAACTTCAAACAGAGGGTCACCACGATTCATATTGTTGTTTCAAATAAAAAAAACCTAGATTCAAATTGCACTTCAATTTTAGTTGAATGAAAAATCCTAGATTCGTAAAACAAAGCATAGGAACGTTAAATAAAGCAAAATACCAACACTAACAATTGTTCATACTTAACTGAGGGGCTCATGAATCAATTTGTAATACATTTGGGTATTTTCGTCATTTTTTAATTGAATTGTCAAATAAATCAATTTTTAGATAAATATCCTTTTTATTCATGCTTGTATATACACCGACTTGTATTCATCACAATTTAGCTGCCGTTTAAGAGCTATTCAGGCGCCAATTGCGATATGTGGCTAATTCGAATGAATGATTTTGATTTTGATTTTGATTTCGATTAATATGTATATATATAACATAAGTATACCGAAAAGTTTAATCTTTTGTTAACTTCTTTGTGCGATAACGTTAAAGATGTCGAAGACAAAAAAAAGGTTTTGGATAAATCCATGAAACAAAATATCATTATCTTCATTATCCATTAACGTAATCGCACAAATAATTATCAAAAAGTTAAAACTTTTTGAGTATACTTACGATATATTGAAATCGAGATTATCCATTCAGATTAACTATATATTATGATCGTAATTGGCGTGTGATTAGTTCTTTGACTGTGATGAGTATGAGCAAAGATTTTAAAAGGGGTATTTATCTAAAAATGATTTATTTAAGCAATTCAATTAAAAAATGATGAAAACACCTACACATGTTAGGCATGTGAGGGTTTCTCAGTTAAAGTTTTAACGTCTGTTAGTTTTAGTACCTAAGTGTGTTACAAAAATAAAGCATAATACCCAAACATATTACTTGAAAACCTCAATACCTAAACCTGTTATTTTTTTTAAAGCACATGCGACATCATTAACTCTATTTATTTATTGTTTGAATTAAATTTATAAAAATATTTATTTTATAAAACGGAACATTCTACTTTACCATGAACTGAAATGCTCTTAAAGTTAGCAGAACTCTCTAACAATATTAGCTTAGTCGAGTGGCAAAGAATCAAACAATAAGAGATATTTGTCATCACAACATGCATCGGAGGCATATTAACTCTCATCTAATTTATTACTTCATAGATATGTTAAATTAAAAAAAATGTCTTTTTGGACATTGGACAGGTGAAAATGCTTTCCAATGAGTCGCTAGAGAATGAGCAAATTTTTTATAAGGATAACTATCTGTCTATATATGATGATTTATTTGTTACCAAAATATAATAATGGATATCGTGTGCCAAACTACTTGTATGATATTTAATACTTAGCGAAGTTATATATAATTAAGGTCAAAATCATTAAAAGGGATTTATGATAAAACCAACACTACATGAAAGATTTATAATAGAACTAGCATTACCTATATTTGGAAGCCATATTTAAAGACCCACACACTCCAAACTTTTTAGGATTTGCTAGATATGATCCAAGATCCCTTGTAATGATGCATGCATACTCGATTCTTACTACGAAGTATGAAGTCATTGGTCCAGTTGGACATGCTACTTCCTATAAGATATTATATACATTCGATTAGGTTTTCTTTTGTGTAACCGTATTATTATTGTTGTTGTAAGCTTAGGGCCTTAGGTTATGGTTTCAGTTATTTGGTTGTTGATTAGAACAGTTATATGACTGCTTATTTGGCGTCACTTTAACTGTACTTAACTACCATGAACTGCTCATATTTGTATGTTCAAATGTTAGGTTGCGAAATTTTTTTTGGGCCTTTAGCAAAAGGAACATTTTTTTTAATAAACAATTTAATTCCAAGTGGATTTACTTTATTATGATTTGAGTTGTGTAAATTTTTTTAATAAAAATAAGGTTAAAAATGTCTCAAATAAGATTAGAACCCACAACCTTTTGTTTAGATGTCATACTCATTACCACTAGACCAAGATAGTGGTCATGTATTTGTGTTGAAACATTAAATATATATAATTTTTTCATAACAGTAAATAATTAAAAAAAAATCAGGCCTAGCGGAGTGTCGGGCATGTGGCCGTCGACTACCCCGCCATACCCTATATCCGGCTCTGTTGCAGGCAGTGACAGATCTTGAGCACATAATATAAATGGGGCGGATGATTTTAAATAATAATTTGGATTAGCTGGACTCAATACATATAAATTTTCTTTCTACTTTTTGGAAAAATTACACTACAGTCACTACTAAACGAAAAGGCAAGGCCACCTTGGCCCACACTAAGATTCTCCGGTGGTTGCCAACAATATGCCAAGGCACTAAGTTATTCGACAATAATCATTTAATGACCTTTCTGTTTGATTTCATTCTCGATACATGCACATTAACATAATCCATTGTTCTTGATATCCGCTACAAATACTTCACTGGTTTAAACAAGAAAACAAAGGCGATGGTCAAATTTTTTTTCAAAACTAATCAACCAAATCATTGTTCACTGCATGACATAAATTGTACTAGACACTAAGTTGTACCAGAATTTGTTATTGCTTAATACAGAAATTTAAGCCATGCATAGTCACCTATTCTTCATACCATTAGTAATAACCATATTTCCATTGATTACCCTCCATTTACCACCGTCAAACCTTACTTATGGTCATCGTTCATTGGTTAACCAACAAACATTAACTTTCTTTTCAGACCTGGAATCACCCTGACATTCTTCAAGTTCCATGTAGTTTCCAACTATTGAATTAACCAAATTAATCTCCCATGCATGTTACCTCAAGAATCTCATCATTAACGAGTCGTACATTCTCAAAGTCACCAACTTTAGATTCACCCTCGTCTCCCCATTGTCTAGTGTGTGAAATGAAGCACCATAATACATGATCCATTGACCCAAGAGTCAACACTACCTACATCCCACCAAGATCCATAGATATTAACATGAAACTTAATAAAATAACATCTACATGGTATTTAAAATAAGTCCACACCTAACAAGCTCTATAGGTAGCTTCACCTAATGTTAATAACACTTACTAAATCTGCTTTAGAAGTGTGTAAACTTGTATTTTGCAAGAAAAAACATTTAAAACCCAATAAAAACCAAACTACATAAGGTTGTTAGTAGTTTGTTGAAGTACTCGAGTGTTTATCTTTTACAAAAACACTCTTGTTCTCTCCTTGTAAATTTAGGATTACACGTACTCATCAACAGACCGACTATGGTGGTACGATGGTTGGTTGCTCCATGTGAAAAAAACTTTGTGTTGTATAAGTGTTAAAATTATGATCGACCCTTATGAAACTTTGATACCAACCCCTCTGATATTTTGAGAACAACCCTAATGAAATTTCTTTACCGAACCTAATAAAAAATAAATTTCACATATTTACAAATATATATTTATATAAATGTAAGATATATGTAATTTAGCCAACAAAATCAAAATCTAATAAAAAAAAGTTAATACAAGAAACAATTTAAGCCCAATCCAATTTAAAACTTGGAAGCCCAAATTCCCAATCTCTACTCAATTTTGGAAGCTCAATCCTACATTTAACCTCATTAGAAAAAAGTGTGATCCAGGACTCGATCCGAAACCGGTTCTTACCCGTACCCGATGCGCGAGTAGGATTAGGTATAGGATTTCTCCCCGGAGCAGTACCCGAAACCGGAAATATCCAGTCAAAACCTGACCCCACCCTACCTGGTGAAACTGGTCAAAACCTGGTCAAACACCCGACTATACTCAGAACCAGTTTTGGCTTTTGTTGACCAGACCCGGGACCAATTCCTACCCGGGACGGGTTCCTGAAATACACGGTTTGTGCACCTCTAATAGCGGGTAATCGATCGAGAATCAAAATCACATAATCAAAATTCAAAAGTTTGATTCCGTCGACTGCCCTCCTACCTTCAGTCGATCATTCTTTTGCATTTGGTGTGTCATTTATTGAGGTTAACTTTCATATTACTCTGTGCAACAACAATCGTTTAAAGATGCTTTTAAGCGATAAAGTACCTGCGTAATCAAAGTTTGAGAGTTTTTCACTACATATGGTCTAATATTGCTACAAGCCCACCATCTCTGCAACCTTCTCCCACCTCAATCACCACCGGACAACTTCTTGACTCACAACCACTTACAAAACCCGCTCACATTTTTACCTTTTTAAGTTATAGAAATGAATTGTGAATGCTGTAAAAGATCTAATAGAGTGGGAGTCTTTATATCACTTGTTTGGAAATCCATCTCCACCATTAAATACACCCATTTTAAATGAACATGAGCCAATTAAGCAGTACAATACACGGGGTGTTTGGGATTGCTTATTTTCACTAACTTATAACTTATAAATTTATTGAAAAGTAAAAAGGTGTTTGGAATTGCTTATATTATGAGAGAAAAAGTTCCATAAGTATAACTCATAAGGAGGCAAAATAAGGAATCCCAAACACCCGCTTAACTAACTCTATTTGCAAATCCTGGAGGCTTTAAATCACTTGATTCTCTATTCTCAAAACAATAATAATATCTTACGCAAGATGAACCGCAAAATCAACCTTTTGGCTGGTGTTAGCAGACATCACTTTATTCGCTATGTACACGTCAATTTGCTTCAACACAAGAGCTATTAACAAATTTACAAACTATGCACTCACATATATGACCAAATTAGGCCCAAGTTAATTTCAAAGCCTACAACACTCTGCTAAACCACTGTCTTAAACACAAATCCGTGAGAGGTGGTCAGATGGTTCACGCACACATGATCAAAACTCACTACAAACCCCCTGTGTATCTTGTAACACGGTTGCGTATTATGTATGATAAATGTGATTGCTTGTCGGATGCCCACCAGATGTTCGATGAAATGCCTCACAAAAAGTGGTTTCTTGGACCGCTTTGATGTCTGCTTATTCGAAAAGAGGGTATGCTTCTGAAGCCTTGGATCTTTTTGTAAAGGTGTTAAGATCAGGTATTAATGTAATTATTTATTAATGAGCTTGCGTCGTTAGTTAGCGTTTTTACTAAACCGTATATATGGTTCTTCAGGTACCGAGCCAAACGAGTACACATTTGCAACCACACTCACGTTTTGCACTGGAAATTGTGGAATTTACCATGGGAGACAAATCCACAATCATATAACTAAATGCAATTTCGAGTCACATTTATATGCCGGGTGCTCTCTCCTTGAAATGTATGCTAAAGCTTGTGAAATCCACGAAGCCCGTTTTGTGTTTGAAAACCTTCCGGAACGCGATACTATTTCTTGGACTGCCATTATATCGGGCTATGCACAGTTGGGTCTTGATGAAGAAGCGTTGGAGTTGTTCCGCAGGTTATTAAGGGAAGGAATAGTTTCTAATTATGTTACCTGTGCTAGCGTTTTGACTGCTGTATCGGGACTCGCAGCATATGAAATGGAAAAGCAAGTTCACTGTCACACGCTTCGGTCTGGACTTCCATTTTATGTGGTTCTTAAGAATTCTCTTTTTGATATGTACACAAAATGTGGCCAGTTAAGTTATGCAAGAAGTGTGTTTGATAAAATGCCTGAGAGATCCGTTATTTCATGGAACGCAATGCTTGTGGGATACAGTAAACATGGGATGGGTAGAGAGATGGCTGACCTTTTTGAACTAATGAGAAAAGAAAACCGAGTCAAACCTGATAAAAGTAACTTTCTTGGCTATATTATCAGGCTGCAGTCATGGAGAGATTGGGAATTTAGGGTTAGAAGTTTTTGATGAGATGATAAGTGGAAGAGACGGCGTCGTACCCGACATTGAACATTATGGATGTTTAGTTGACTTGTTAGGTCGTGCGGGTCAAGTTGAAAAAGCATATGAGTTTATAAAAAAGATGCCTTTTGAGCCAAATGTTGTTATTTGGGGATCTCTATTAGGGGCTTGTTCGGTGCACTCAAATGTTGAAGTTGGGGAAATTGCGGGTCGTAGGCTTTTACATATAGAACCAGAAAACCCGGGGAATTATGTGATTCTTTCTAATTTGTTTGCTTCTAAAGGAAGATGGGATGATGTTAGAAGTATCAGAAGTTTGATGGAAGAGAAAGCGGTTGAAAAGGATCCAGGAAAAATTTGGATTGAAATTGATCAAACCCTTCATACGTTTCACGCGGGTGATCGGTTACATCCAAAAATTGATGAGGTTTATGATAAAATGAAAGAACTTTTAGTGAAAGTTAAGGAATATGGATATTGTCCTAATTTGAGTGGTGTTTTGAGTCGTAATTGATTAAGCATAATGAGAAGATGCTTCTAACTAACCCATGTGACTTCCTGTAAAGTTGATGCAGCTGTACATGTTTTATTTCATTATATGATTTAATTCTGCAATGATTGTTTTGCATTTTCTGATATAACCGTGTCACCATCATCATACCGTTGTCCATTCAACATTTGATAATATATATACGTGCACCATTGTATATGATATAAACCAGTTGCTTGAACCGGGCCAGCCTAGCCAAGTATCCATGGTCTAGTTATTGTTCTCGAACTTTGTAGAAATGCGGTACAAAACTGGACATGAAAGGCCAAAGATTCACATACATAACTAGCAACCCAAAAGGTTTTGCATGCTATATATATTTCTCATTTCTGTGTATACTAAGATTTATAGAAAGCATTGCTTGCACAGCCTGCATTAGACGGGCTAGCCGAGGTCAGGCGCTTCACACATGTTGTTCAGCTAGTCCTTCATGCCTGGTTATGGAATAAACCAGTAAACTGATGGCTAGATCGCATGTGGCTGATAATTTGTAAGCACAACCACCCAACTTATTGTTGTGGGAATGCAAATTATAAACAGAACCAACCGAATTATAACACGGTGAGGTTGTTTAAACAGTTTGATTTCATGTTCTGGTCTGGTTGTTTAAACATTCTGTTCCCTTGAATATTCTATCTGGTTCAAATAAACAAAAGAATAATTGGTTTAAGGGTTGTAATAAGCAAATGAATAAATTCACAGTAACATAACCCTCGAATAACATAAGCCTTATCAATTATTCATCATTCAACCAAAACAATTATTCATCATTCACGGTCTTAAAAGCAAAGTAAACTAATGTTATCCATGTGGCTCATGTTCAAACAAAAAGATACATCTCTGCTGCTCTGTTGATACCTTTTTTTCTTTTTCGGCTTTGCCTTCTCTTTATCTTTACTGTCATTCTTGGACTCACTTTTTGGTGTCTGTGATGAAGCTGAAGTTGGAAATTCTGTAGACTTTGATGAAGAGGAATTTGGTGTTTTAGTTGACTTTGATGGAGATGAAGTTGGTTTTCTTGGAGATCTTGATGGAGATGAAGCTACATCTGGATAATGGGTGACATATATAGCAAGAAATCTTGCTGAATATAACCAGTGCTATATCTTTCACTAATCTTGTCACAATGGCCATTTAGTTTTCATTAGATAACTGTAAGATGCTTTTATGGTAAAGATATATTGCTTATAGGAACTTGAACTGCCATGGAAGCTATATATAGATGGACTAGAGAGCAAGAAAGGAGGGAAATTGTGGATACAAGAAGTATTTGGTAATTTCCAAGATTGCCCTTATACGTTAATCTTGAATGGAATGCCACAACAGGAGATAGAATAAGAGTTTACGACGTGATTTCTAATGATCTTGATTAAAATATTCTAACTTAAATTCTTCACTAAGTCTTCACCAAATCTTGCAACTAGTTCAAACAGTAACCTGCATATGCGTATAAAATAGAAAGGTTTGTCAACAACACATGTTGAGTGAGTAAAACACCAGTTTAAGACACAACAATAATAATATATAGTAAATAAAGAAAGATGCAAACTATTCCTGTGAGAATAAACAGTTAAGCCATATCACATAAACAATCAATCAAACCATAAAGAAAGGGCTCAACAAATCCATATAAATGGACATTGATTACCAAGCAAGGACTAAACGTTGCGATAAAAATGGATATCGGTTGCTGAAATAAGCAAATAGCGTTCAAATAAAGCAAGTAAGCAAATAGCAAGTTAGGCATAAACCGATATACACACAAGGATTAACAGTTGCGGTTTTGAATACTAGATAATAGTTAAATATATAAGATACGCACATGTCCCCAAAAAGATTTAAAACTAAGTAAAATTTGGGAGTGATTACTCACCTTAGTAAATAAGCAAGAGATAATGAATAAACTAGAAACCGGTAAGTCAAGCTCATCGGGATTTACCGACAAGGATCTTATTTACAATAATTGAGGAAATAAATATGGATAGAATATCGAAGCTAACACTAGATAGAGGTTCGGTATTTAATGATCGGGTATACTCTTACGAAAGATATTTATTTCTTTAATTTATTATTAATTTTATTAACAAAGCTTAATTGTAAATAATATGATTATTTAAAATGCATAAAAACACTTAAATAAATATTTATTAAAGTTTTATAGTCTACATAAAGAGATTTGTTTCTTTAAATCTAAAAATAAATTAAATGTATATATATATATATATATAGGTGTTGGTGCATAATGTCAGTAGTTCATAGTCTAGTGTCTGTAATCCAGTCTGTAATGTTAATTGTGTTTTGTTTATGTTTAAGCGAAGTTACTGACAAGTTCGCTTATCAGGCGAACTTGTTAGTCAAGCGAAGTTAGATTTGGTGATCTGATGGTCCAGATGGAAAGTGTGTTTTGTAGGCCGTGTGTTTTATTTTAACACTTGTTTTATAACACTCTAGGGGCATAATCGTCCAGTGTGTTATATTATATATAGAAACATTACCAATCTATAATTATCATTTTTAATTCATATTTAAAACACAACACCAAGAACATTACAAAGATAAATAACAGTGTGTTTTAAATAAAAAAAACAACAGATTTTAATCCAAATTTAAAACACAACACCAAGAAAACCAAGAACTAAAACACACTAGTTTGAACATCATAACCAACACGATATTTCATTTTAGTCAATTCGTTCATAAAAATCACTGTGTTATATTTATTGTGTTTGGAATAACACCAATAACATAAACACACCAATAAACGCTAACATATTGATCTTGACATGACACGAATAATAAAAACACAAGAATAATTAAAACATAATGCATACAATTTCAAACTACAAATTAGATTAATTGAACACAAAAGAAAAACAAATATAAATTATCTGAGGAGTGTATTTAATTTCTACAGAGTCTTCCTCATTGTTTTTTAGATCCACAAACATAAAATATACCAGTATCATATTGATAATGAAATTAAAAAGAAATGTAATAATATAAAATTATCATGACTTTATCATCACATCCAAATGCCAAAGCACAGCCATATTCATATTGTTAATTTGATTATCACACTTTATCCACGGATGAGCTCCTCGAAAAATTCTGATTTCACTATAAGAAAACATTGGTCTAGCAAACATCACCATCTACAACTACGGAGGTTTGTTACATCTTCGCTTCATCGGAGCTTATTGACAAATTAAACAACTAAGTTAAACAAAATTTGCTAGATCTGTAACACAGTTTAGATGGAATCGATTATGATCGAAATCGGTTACAAATAAGATGCCAGTCCTCCTCTAATCGCATCACAGGCCGTTCGATTACAATGACGTAATGGTTGCACATGGTGGTTGGCGTCTGGCAATAATGACGGTAGAAAGAAAAGTTTTGTAGAAATGGTAGGTTTTTAATTGGTGGTTAATGAAATAAGGAATGTTATTAACTAGTGTTACAAATTACCAACATAAGGAAAAACAATACGGATGTCACTTCTTATTTTAATCCCACCATATATATATATATATATATAGGTATTGGATCATTTCAGAAGTTCTTTTACAGCGAGAAGTGCGAGAAGTGAAGGTGTAACTCCATTAATCCCTAATTTTACTCTCTTTCTAATGTGTAGGTGCGTTGTGTAGGTGCATATGTATGTGTGTAGGTACGTACGTTGTATATGTGTACGTATGTTTGTATATGTTTAAGTATGTTTGTATGTGTATAGGTACATAGGTTTGAATGTGGCTCGAAACATTTTATATGTTTGTAGGTAGGTTTGAATGTGTAATTAAGACATGAATACAACCAACCTACATATATGTATGTAACATCATATGAAAGGGAGTGAAATTAGGGATTAATGGAGTTATACCTTCACTTCTTGCACTTCTCGCTGTAATATCACTTCTCGCAAGATCCATCCCCTATATATATATATATATATATATATATATATATATATATATATATATATATATATTGTTAATAAAGATTTCTTTTAAATAGATATTGTAAATAATAAATAATAATATTTACATAAATTATAATCTTTTTATAAAACACTTGGATTATACAATATGTTAAATAACGGGGTATTCTAAATATATATATTAAAAGCCTTTATTATATTCTAAATATCGATTATATATACATACTGTTTCGGTCAAAAATTAACAAACTAACTTTTGATCAAATTAGTGCGTGAGGCGAGGTGCTTAATGGTAAAAGATTGAACACGAGGATATGATTACGAGGGAAAAAACCCTTGATTATGATAATCTTCGTTTCGGTCAAGAGTTTACAACTTAATCCTTAGTCGAATTGCTTCGGTTAAGAATTATGAACTTAACTTTTGGTCGAATTAACGCTTGATTATTATGATCTTCGCCACAAAAAACCCCCGGACGGTGAAAACTATCACCGTCAATATTATTAATAACAAAATTGGTGATTACAAAGGTTGGAGCTGACAAGTGATTGTGAGCTAAGTGATACAATGAGTAATAGTAGCTAAACAGTGAATTGTGTGTGACCTATCGATACTATCAGCTCGAATTTTTAATAAGAAGATTACAACTGTTATTCCGATTATTCCGTAAACCCTAGACTAAGTCTTTAACAAGCCGTTACTGCCCACGTTGTTTGTTGACGAAGTTCAAGTAGCATTCCGTTGCAATCCACGTTCTTATAAACATAATTAACACGTGCTCTTATCTGTAAAACAGTTAGATAATATAGGACAATTGAATTAGTCAACGTACCTTCCTCAGAATAACCGCTCAAGTCAACATCCTTAAGTTAATCTCAATTCCGAGGATAAAAATCTGCACCCAACAATTGCCCCTAATTTTTACCGCGTGACAGCTGTAAAAATTTTGAATTTTAAAATCAATGTTATCTCTACAGTTTGAAATGATGTGTGCGGGAATCGAGGAGACTCTACAACTGTTCCTCTAAGTTATAATTAAAGCATTACAATCTTCTACACCATAATTCTCTTCCACCGATTCATTACCAGGTTAGTCCTCATCTCTCGGCTTCTTAATTTCTTGAAGTTTTTCTTTCAATCCACACAAAAGATGAGGAAAAGAACCCCTTGAGCACCCAATCCTTTTTCCTTCGCAACCTCATATGATTTCGTCTGTCGGGATTCTATTCCTGATGGGATGAGTTTGCCTACTAAATGGGTCATAAGGGTAGGAGATCTGTAGGATAAAGCTTCTTTTTGCATATGATTAATTTTGATATGGTTTGTTTTTTGACAGTTGTGTTTGAGGATTTGATAGAGCTTAGGAAGGATACAAAGAAAAGGCTCAAGGCGTTGTTCAAGATTCCAGCAGAGGAAAGGGAGTTTTGGTTAGAGGAAGAAGCAGGAGAAACAAGTGTGATTGCTGCAAAACCTGCTGAGAGCATGAATTCTGGTAAGTGTTTTGAGGATTTTAGGTTTTCTAGGGATTTTGTTATCTTGAAAATAACTTGATAAATCATTATGTAGGGATGCCGAAGGCAAAATCTGTTATCTTGGTGGATTTGGATGATCTTATTGAGGGTAGGACTGTGGTGAAGCAAGAACATTCGAAGACACTTTCCCCTTCGGTGAGAATTCCAAAGACCCGCCTGAAAAGTGCTGCACATAAGAAGAATAAAGCTACTACTTCGGCTGAGATCGAGCCTTTTGCTAATATGACCACTACTGATGCTGTGGAGAAGCTTCAAGCTCTTGCTAACTTTCTCGGAACAGTAAGTATTTTTGCTTATCCTGAAAATAGTAATCTGCAGAAAAACTAATATTAACTTGAGAATAACAGAAAACCGAAAGTTACCGTCAAATATCCCAAGATGCTGAATTGTCCAAGAAAGAGGCTGAAGCCAAGCTCGTCGATCTCCTAGAAGTTGTTGATATCAAGGACAAGCTGCTCAAAAAGAAGGACAAAGAGATTTTGGATCTCAAAGCCTCATTTGAGTTAGAGAAGACTGAGTTCCTCGAGGAGACCAAGAAGTGTGTAGCTGCCAGCATTCTGGAGTCGATGATTAGGATGTCAGAGGAAGCGCAAGCGAAAAGCCACGTGATGGATTCTTGGAACTCCGTAGATTGGAAGAAAAAGCTCAAGATGCTAAGGGGGGGGGGGAAGCTTGAAGAGGATGAGATGGCTGGAACTTCTGAGGTGATCAAAGATGCTGGAGCTGGTGAGGACGTGAAGGAGACTAAGGAAGGGGAGACGACGGATTTGGAGAAGAAGGAAGGTGATGATGCTGAAGGTGCACAAGTTTGAACCTGGTTTACAGGTTGTTTTTATGTGTTTTTAATGGTTGTTTTGAACAATTTATATTTTGATTATGTAAGGACAACATAGTAGGCTCAGGATAATGGTTTGGGTGGAGGGATCCTGGTTCTGGACGAAACCCAAACCGTCTTTTACTTTCTGCATTTAGAACAATTATGATAGTTCGGGTGGTTGGGCTCCGTTTTGAGTGAAACCCGGATTATCTTTTCCTGCATCATAATATTATCACAACCTTTTATGACTTATATTGGCATCTTTTTACTTCTTCCATTCTTAGAAAAGATCTAAGTTTTACAACAATCTTTAAGTAATAGTTTAAGTTTTACCAATAAACCAATATCAAGTCATAAACTTTAAATAATATGAAAGATAAAATACTTGCAAATAGTAACTCATACCAGAACCATGTATCAATTACCCTGGAAGTTGTCTGGACCGTCTTATCCTTGCAATAAGATCACTATGTAGAGTATACTTCTAATCCTGGGGATATAAAAATAGAATTGTGACATTAGCATTATCCTAAAAATATTTTTAGAAATTCTGGCGACAAGGCCTAAATAAACTGGCGACAAGGCCCTTTAGAAGAGATGAAAAATCTCTTAAACCATTAGAAACGAATTTGCGACAACGCCTTTTAGAAGAGATGTAAATCTTTTAAACCTTAAGAATGAACTGGCGATGAAGCCCTTTAGAAGAGATGTAAATCTCTTTAACCTTAGATTATGGTACGTCTACCATAAACTTGTGATTCAAACCAATAGCCAAGGATAAAGAGGTAACAGGTCACTATATTTCATGTGCTGGCCCCGCCTCTCAAACTAAGGCCGAATAAATCATGCGCTACAGGCGTCTTAAGAAGAGATGAAGATCCCTTAAACCTCAAGATCCAAACCAATAGCTGAGGATAACGAGGTAACAAGTCACTATATTTCATGTGCTGGCCCCGCCTCTCAAACTAAGGCTGAATAAACGTGCTCTACAGGCGACTTATGAAGAGATGAAGATCCCTTAAACCTTAGAAGAGGTGAGAACCCCTTATACCTTAAGGATAAGCTGGCGACGAAACCTTTAGATACTGGCGACAAAGGCCCAAGTTAACTTCATTCTCTCATGTCTACAAAACAGTCAACTCTAAATGAGGGGTGGGTGTTAGCCTTACTAACACCCCTCCGATGCTTAAGTCAGTACCGCGTTTGAAGAATAATAATATTAAAAAATAAATAAAAGTATAAGTTTGAGTACATACCTTGACTGTTTAGTATAACAGTTGCCCTCGGGATAGAAATCTTACATGAAATATTTTTTGAGATGTATAGCATTCCAAGCCCTTGGTAGTAAGTCACCATCCAAAGTAGATAATTTGTATTCCCCCTTTCCCGCTTCCGAATCGATCAGGTAAGGACCTTCCCACTTTGGTGCGAGCTTGCCATCCGTAGGATTGGTAGTATTTTGAAAGACTTTTCGGATAACCAAATCCCATTCTTGGAAACTTCGAACCCTGATATTCTTGTTGTAGAACTTTGCTATCTTCTGTTGATAATTCATAGCATCCCTCTTCATCGTTGGCCAGAAATACCCCGTCTTCAGGATTTTGGAGAATAGTGCTCTGCCCCAGTGTAATTACCACAATCTCAATCATGGATATCTTGAAGAACTTCTTGAGCTTCTTCCTTCTCCAAGCACCTAAGATATGGTCCTGCAAGAGATATTCTGTATAATATATCATTTATTATAGTATATGGGATTACCTTTGTGAGAAAAGCTCTTGGGTTTTCATCCTTGGGGATAACGTCATCCTGAATATATTTCCTGATGGGAATAATCCAAGAATTTTCATTATCCTCAGAATTCTTGGCTCCCACATCTTCTTCATCTTTTGATATTTCATTGACAGCTTGCTCTTCTATTGCTGGGCTCAGGATATGCACGATAGGGATCTTGACACCTTCTGGTATCCTAAAGGATGAAGCTAAATATGCTAGGGTGTTTGCCTCAACATTCTCTTCCCTAGGTACCTGCAAAATATTAAACATTCAAAACATTTTGCTAGTTTTTTAACTAGCTCTAGATATTTCATTAGTTTTTCTCCTCTAACAGTGTAAGAACCATTAAAATGATTAGTTAATAATAATGAATCAACATGTACTTGAATAAACCTGATTTTCATGTCGATTGCTAGTTGTAATCCTGCTATCAAAGCTTCGTATTCCGCCTCATTATTTGTGGCTTGAAATCCGCAGGATATGGATTGAGGTATAATGTCCCCCGGTGGCGATTTCAGCAGAATCCAGAGACCTGTTCCTCTAACATTTGAAGCACCATCAGTGTATAGAGTCCACTTATCTTTGGTTTCTTCAAGTTGTTGGACTTCCAAGTCTGCTTTTTCTTTAAGTTCGCTGGTGAAATCAGCCACAAAGTCTGCTAATGCCTGGGATTTGATAGCAGTCCTAGGTTCATATGTTATATCATATGCACTTAGATTTACTGTCCATTTTGCCATTCTACCCGACATTTCTGGTTTTCTCAAAACAGACTTAATAGGATAATTAATTCTAACACATATAGGGTGAGTTTCAAAATAATGTCTAAGTTTAGTAGATGCCATAGTAAGTGCTAAAATTAATTTCTCAAGATAAGAGTACCTGGTCTCAGCATCCAAATTTTACTTACGTAATATATGGGATGTTGTTGAGCTTCGAGATCCTTGGCCAAAACTGCACTTATAGCATTATTTGATACAGCAAAAATATAGAGATAGGGACTCACCTTCTTCGAGTTTTACCAGTAGAGGAGCAGAAGAAAGATAATCTTTTAAGGATGCCAAAGCCTCCTCACGCTTACTGGTCCACTCGAACCTTTTGTTTTTCCTCATGATATCATAAAATTCTTTACATTTTTCTGAGGATTTGGATATGAATCTGTTGAGCGTCGTTATCCTGCCGGTTAGCCTTTGAACATCCTTGACTGATTCTGGGGATTTCAAATTCAGGATAGCTTGTATCTGCTCCGGACTTGCCTCTATGCCCCTTTTAGTGACCATGTATCCCAATATGCCAGCCTTTACTCCGAAATGGCATTTTGAAAGATTTAGCTTCATGTTGTATTTGTCGAGGATATCGAATGCGGTCTTGAGATCTTGAAGGTGATCTTCAGCTTTCTTGGACTTCACCACCATATCATAATTATAGACCTCCATTGTGTCCCCCGGTTGCTCTTTGAACATCATGTTAACTAACCTCGGATAGGTTGCACCCGCATTTCTAAGTCCGAAGGGCATAGCAATTTAACAATAAATACCTATGGGAGTCATGAAGGCCGTATCTTCTTGATCTGAGGGCTCCATCTAGATTTGCAGAAATCCTGAGGATGCGTCCATAAATGTCGGCATCTCGTGGCCGGCTGTAGCATCTACCATCGAATTGACGTGTGATAGAGGGAATGGATCTTTAGGACAAGCCTTATTTAAGTCTGTGAAGTCTACACAAACTCTCCATTTGCCATTCTTTTTCTGTACAACCACCACATTTTCTAACTGTTACAGAAATTTGACACTGTGGATATGTTATCCTGGCATATGTCTGGATCAGTTATCCTTAGCATGTATTCCAGATCGTATCAGGATTAAGGATCCTCAGTACTTATTACTAATTAACGGTTGTTCTCATGTGTAGTCTTATATTTAGCAGGTATAACGGTTAGAAGACTCAGTCTATCCACTAACTTACAAACAAGAAGATATTGACGTGTCTGGATCAGTTATCCTTCTGAAGAGTTCCAAAGCTATGTCAGGATCATGGATCCTCGGTATTCGGTGCTGTTAACGGTTGTTTCTTATATGAAGGCTGATATTTATCAAATGTAACGGCTCCAAGACCTGGTCTTCCCCCTATTTCGCAGCCTGAGTGATGGAGCACGTGGTCAATGTGGCTGTTACAAGTATATTCAAGATAAAGGTGGATTTTTAGGAAAAATAGTTAATGGTATTTATTATTAATAACTCAATTGAGTTATAATCTTTGGTATATAATGAGATTTTGATCAGCTAGGGTTACACATTTATCACCTCACACACACTTTAGCAGCTCTCATAATTCTCTCCAGCAACATACACACACACATAGCAACTATTGTATTTCTGATTATAATCTCCAACACTTGTAATCACCTTTAGTTATCAATATAATCGACGGTGATAGTTTTCACCGTCCGGGGGTTTTTTGTGCCGGAGACCACGATAATCATATACTCGTCGACCAAAGGTTACCTTGTTGATCCTTGACTAAAGTGCTTCGACCAAAGATTATCCTATTAATCCTTAACCGGAGTTATTTTACCAACGATTACCTCAATAAGTTTTGACCGAAGTAAGACTATCGTGATTAAGGGATTTTTCCCTCGTGATCAAACCATTGTGTTCACTGGTATTTCGCTCATACACTTGTCATTATCTCATTAGCTCCTTACCTCACATAACATATTTGGATACTTGATCCTTAGAAGATTTTTGTCCAAAACACTAACCATCGGGGATATTGAACTTCCCTAATCATTTTCGCCGTCAAGGGTCTTTCTACTTCTTCTTGAATAATTATGTTTCTTTCAGGTGCAAATTTTCTTCTTTTTTGATGGATTGGCCTGAAAGAATTATCAATTCCAAGTTTATGTGTTATAATATCTTTGGAAATACCTGTCATATCTTCATGTTTCCATGCAAATGTTAACAGCCTTGATTTGAGGAAATCGAGCAATTTTGACTCGATATCCCCAGGAATGCTAGTTCCTATCATCACTTTGACTTCAGGATCCTCGGGATAAAGAGGTACTTTTTTGATTTCTTTTTCTCTGGCCTCCATTATGCCTCGTGCTGGCTTCTGTAATTGCTACGCCTACTGGGGTTTGGCAGTACACATCATGGAAGAGGTGTATCAATTCTTTGCGTCTTGTTGGTCACTAATGATTTTGATAACTCCCCACGGACTTGGGAGTTTCACACATTGGTGATAAGTGGATGGAACTGCTTTCATGTCATGTATCCAAGGCCTGCCTAATATAATATTGCAACAAGATAAACAGTCAATAACACAAAATTTTTGCATTTTATTTACCCCTTCAACATATATTGGGAGCTTAATCTCCCCAATAGTGTTTTTAGTTTCTCCACTAAATCTAACCAATACTGAGGAACTGGGGACGATCTCATCCTTAGGAATATTCATCTTTTTCAGCACGTCTAATTGAATAATGTTGACAGAGCTTCCGCCATCTATGAGGATCCTGCGAACATAATGGTTAGCCACATATAAAGTTATTACCAAACTATCATGATGAGGATCTTGAACATCGACTCTATCGCTTTCATCAAAGGATATAATCCTGTCTTGAGTGAGAATTGATGTCTTTGTTGGCCTGTCAGCCACTTCTAACTTTCTTTGGTCAGCATTTCTCTTTGCAGCAGAATAAGAGGTTCCACAGATGTCGGATCCTCCGGATATGAACATGATTGTTCTTGCATCCGTTGGTGGAGGAGTCCGCTTTTCAGGAATTTTCTCAGGATCCTGTTCTCTTCCCTTCTTCTTGCCAAGTAGCTCTTTCAAGTGGCCCTTGCTGAGAAGATAGCTTATCTCCCTTCTGAGTGCAATGCAATCATCAGTCAAGTGCCCTGTGACACTCGTCAATTTCAGGTTAACTCCGTTAATTCAAACTCCGTCAATTCAAACTTAAGATCACTTGATCTATAACGCACATCTCATTACATTTAAAGTAGGGTTTTAAATGACGCTTGACAATCACTACATATGTAGTCTTTCGGGATTGCACCGAAACGCAAAATAGTTGACGCAAACCATTGGAGAATAGACGAAAAACATCCAAACAATAACTATTTGATAATTATGTGTTAGGCTTATGTGCTATTTGATAATATTATATAGAACATTAACTCAAGATGCAAACAAGTTACTTTATGCTAGAAAAGTAATACTTAAAAGTTGAGGGGTCTTTGTGTAACATATTATTATTAATAATATTAAAAACCCTAACTCCTCCCTCTCCCTCCCAAACCCGATCGGCCACCATTCCCCTCCCCTCTTGCGACGGCAGCCATAACCACACCCATATCACACCCGTTTTGACCTTAGTTTTCATAATCGGAGCATCCCGCACTCGTCTCTAAGCATCTCTCACCTTCCTCTTGGTTGTTTCTGCATTTTTAAGGTATAAACATGAAACCCTAATTATGTAAATCATGTATTAAGTGTTCTTATACTTTGTATGGATTAGATGATGATTGATTATGCTTTGGTTATTGATTTAGATGATCATATGTGATTTTGAACGGTGAAAGATTGCTAGGACATTGATTGTTTGTAAACCCTAGAGGGTTTACTACTGATTCTTGTGGATAATTATGTTTATTTCATGTTGGAGATATGTCGTATGCTTAGGATGCATGTTAGACGATTGTGTGTGCTTGTTGAATTTTGACAGCAGAGATAGTTAAACTTGAACGACGTGTAACTTGTTAAATATAAAACCAAACTGGATTAATTATGAGTCTATAAGGTAATGCTCTGAGTCTAGTTTCCAGAAAACCCAACCACGCCTAATTTTGAGGTGTTTTGGTTACTCAAACGATTTAAATGTGATTAAAGGTCAAAACTGATACTGGACAGATTGTATGTTATGTTTAGACAACTGTAACTAAATGTTAATTTGGAAATTGGTCGAGGTTGTTAACACTACAGGGTACTATGTTGAGTCTAGTTTCTATAAAGTCCAAGTTTGTAATTTTTGGACGAGTAAAAGTTAACTTTTATTATTTTACAAAACTGAAGTGCAAATCTGAATTGTGAGACCTGCTGTTAGGCTGTTTTGTAATTATCATATCTCATGAACTACAAGACAAAATGGGTTGGTTCTACTTCTGGAAGTTAACATGTTGAGTTAAGAACCTAACCCAATTGGTCTTGAATTAATTGGATTTTTCATTTAACGAGAATAACAAATATCATTCTGTTGCGCATGATTTTGACTGCTGTGAGTTTACTGTAATGTTTTGATCATTGTAAGTAAACTATGTGGAATAAAAATACAATAAAAATAGTTCTGGAAACCTAACTCATGTATGCTTTTGTGACGATTTTTGGTGAATTATTTGATATGTTGTGATCTATTGAATATTGTAATCTTTCAAGTAGGATTCTGTCTTGATGAAACTAGCTGCCGAATTATATGAAAATACATGAAACGTGGTTGTTGCTAGATAATTGCTATGTTTTGACTAAATTGCCCTTGTGGGGAATAATTGCTAGTAATGTACACTATTAATACTTGACACGTAAGTAGTTGTTCACACATGTAACGTATCACCAATGTGTTTGTTGAGGCACACACAATTCACAAACGAAACACGAAACATATCTTATGCATAAGTGTTATGTGCCGAGTCTAGAGACTCGATAATAGTCCCAACACTTAGAAAATCTCATTTGTTGTTTTAGAACGCTAGTGAGGATTTTCTGTGACGCGCATCACTTGGGTGACTTGTTTTATTGAATTCTTCGCAAACAGTGAGTTTCACGTTCCCCTTTTAACTCTTTTAAACGCTTTTTCACTTGGGGGAGAATAAATACTCCGAAACGCTTTTAGATTTTGTTATTAGATTATATATCACTTGTAAAGGCTAAGTGGCAAACGAAAAACAACTAAAGTCCTTCATAACATCGAACCGTTTAGTATTGGATAATAGCGAGTCACTGTTGAGTAGTACTACTGGGTTTGACAAACCCCACCCAACGCTAAACTCGACTGGAGGTCGAGTGGGTGTAATCTTGGCTAACACATTACGATGGTCGGGATAGACCTGGTGGCAAGGCAAATGATAAACAGTCATATTTCGGTGTCGAACACTTAGCAATACTTGCTTTATAGGCTAGCTACCTATATTAAAATAACAACCGAGTTGGTTATAAACCCTAGATTCTGCAATTGCCCAAACCCGTTTATGATTGATAGATTAAAGTTGGGGTTAACGTAGTATGAGGAACGAAGATCGTAACTATGAAATCAATTACCTTAAACGTCGACGATACAATGATGAATGGCAAACTTCACTAGACGGCTCAACAAGCGTCTGGACAGTCCATTACGGGCTGAATGGATGCAATCTGAGTTAGGGTAATGATTGGAGATGTGTCCAGGGTTGTGTATTCCAGATTAATTGTGTTAATAACAAACATAAATAGTGATTTGATTCTTAGTTAATGGCGGCTCATTTATTTGGCTAAACACAAACGATTTTGATTTCGTTTCTTAATTAAACATGTTGGTATGGTTTGTTAAAACATTATAAACGATTTACAAGAATAAATTCCAAAGTTATAGCGAGGATTAAGCTTCAAGTAACGATCTGGGTAGTGGCTACGAGTTCGAAAACGGATTGCAGATCGTGGGTGTGGGTTTGGTTATGGATTATATTATAATTTAAATCATATTTGCCATTTGGTCCTTCAAGATTGGGTGTGGTTGCAATATAGGTTAAAACAAGTTTTAGGGGTGTATAACATATAAACTTCAAAGTCTTAATAATAATTAATTAAATATAAGAACCAATAATAAATAAATAATTATAACTCGATAAACGTGACGTTTTATTGATTACCATTTCCCAAAAATGAAAACGTGTCGGGTATTGGATAAATGTGAAAACCCGAGTTGTTACAAGTCATGGGTCTCGCCAAGCTCAAATAGCTTTTAAACCAGGATTTAATCTCATTTATTTGTGAAACTCTTTTATTATTAAATTCTAAGTATACTATAAATGCAATTAAAATCCAAAAAAAACATATTATAAACGAATAATGTAAAACAACTCGTAATACGAAGAATAAAAACCAGTTAAATATATTTAAGTTTCAAATAAGAAAAGATTAACTATGTTACACAAATTAATTATGTAAAGAATAAATGAGCGATCAAAAATGAGTTTTTTATTTTGTTTTACGTGGGGTGATTTACACGCTCGCAAACACACAATATAATCACGTGATGTTGATATCACATATACGGTAGGTAAAAATTATCAAAATAACTACTTTGTTATAAATATATTGATATTATGGTTATCAACTCTTAATATAGATTAGCTTCTTCTCCAAGTTTTTATATCCTATAAATATTCCATTGTATCTCATGTATTATATACCGAATGAATAAAATCTCCATCTTTCTTCCTACATCTCTTTGTCATATTACTTGGCTATTAGGCTTGTTTTACAACACGTTATCATCACGAATGTGCTTATTCAAAACCCTTACTCTTGTGGCATCCATAAACACCAACCGTAGATAAAAAAAAATCTGTTTAACAAAGTGCAATGGAGGGTTGATTCGATTTGAGGAAGTGAGGAACATATTCGGTAGCAATGGAATTTTTCCCAATATACTCTTAAGCCCCGAACCAGGTATTATAAACAACTCCTTTCTTTATATTAATATATATTTTACACTTATGCATCAGTTTCTACAACCAAACAAAAGGGTTTGTTCTTTTTAATTTCTTTATGTTTGTTACATGTATATAATATGTTAAACAATATATTTGTTTGGTCAATATGGACAGAAAATCACAACCGAATTTTGTGACATAAACTTTGATAATTTGTTTAGTTTTGTTATATTAGACACACTTTTAATATCTATTATTAGTTTATATTTAAGTTAAAGATGAAAAAGAAAATTGTTTGATGCACATAAACAATTTCGCCTTTGAACGGTCACTAAATTAGTTTGCAATTTAGATTTTAATTAGATTTATTAGTGTATTTTATGCAGCGACCTCATAATGTTCATTATTAGTTAGTTTGATTAATGTGATGTTTATGAATTAACAAACGAAAATTTAGAATATCGTGTTATTTTAATATGTGTTACATATGAGTTAACTGATTTAAATAATAAAAAAAGGTATAACTTAAATCACAACATATAAAATGAACAGTTCATCAGAAAGATTTGATAGATATATATTTTGATTGTTCGATATAGTAGAGAGAAATATTTACAATTTTAATTTAGATGTAGCTAGTTTATAAATAGTGAATCCATTCTAAATATATCGTTTCACAAATGTTAGCTAATGAATTTGAACTTTCTCTTGATATATGGTTACGGATTTACTCTAATGCTAAATATTGAGTATTGGTTTTTAATTACTATGTTTCATGCCTGGTTTCTTTTATTTCCTGCTTGCATGGACCGATGAATATATATTGTTGTATTTCAAGGGAAATATACTTAAAGAGAAACTATAATTGGTTTTCATTATCACTTTGCATTGTTGTAACTTGAAAATTCTAAGATAGAACTATATTTACATGATGCAATTACAATCAAATTAAGATATTATTTCTTATACAATGTTCATTTTTTTTTACATATTACATTAATTAATACTTTTGGAAGTAATTTTTTCAAATCAAAAAAAAAAAAAAAAAAAAAAAAAAAAGAGGAGAAATTAACATATTTTTGTAGTATTGTCATGATTAGTTTTAAACCCTTTTAATTAAATTCTAGATATATGTGAAAATAGTTGTGATGATAAGTGTTTATATAATACGTGGTAAGCTATGTACTTAACTTTTTCCCTTTTGGTTGAATGTGTATTCATTATTCTATATGGTTAGTGATCTATTTATTTACCATCGTTTTGTTCGCATATTTTTTTAAAGAAAGAATAGAGACTAAAAATATTTATATTTAAGATATAGCATTTATTGGTTATACCATGATACATTGATACATAAACTATAAGCTTGCCTTTAAGTGATAAAAGTCTTATCTTAATAAGTTAGTTAAACTCATTTTATATGGTGGCAAGTAATAAGGTCATGTAGGATACCATTAAAGCATACCTTCTATTATATACGTTATGTTATATTATATGGATTGTATTGAATTGAACAATAAAACCAAAGTTGTGGTTTATCATCACTCTTATGAAAGAGTATAAGAATGTTGTGATATGACACCCCAAGTGTCATACTTCTCAAATCTCATTATTGATCTACAAAAGGTAGTAAGTTTTTAGACCGAGAAAAAAAATTGCATGACTTGGGGATATACTTACTTCTCCATTGTTGTTATATGATGAGAAGAATAATTATGAGGAAAATTGGGATAAACTAAATTTTCTATTTGACACACTCAGATATACCTATAAAGTAGCAATAGTGTTAAAAGAGTATAAGACATTTGAGGTAACTTCATATACGTATGTCTGAGAAATTTATAAATACCATAATACTTGTCTGCTTTTACTCCATTCACTGAAGTGAATGTGACTATACATTGATCGTTATGCTCATGGACATAATAGAGAAGATTTGTAATGATGGTCATGTTAATAATGAGATCCACCACCACAAGTGGTAAATGGATTGATCATATATGAGAACAAAATATGGAAATACAAAAGTGAAATCACATGATCGCTTGTAACGATAATAAAAGGTTCTCTTATATTTAAGTATTGTATTAAAGAAGCATATAATACATATACGATCATAAACGTGAAATTTATGGATTAATGGCACGACCGGTTAGACCACACCGAGTCAATGATGTGGAATTTTTTTTGTAACTAGAAGATTCTTCATAATAATTATACATGTAATATTTCTCTCAAGGGAAACCATTTATTTACCAACTGAAGGAGGGTGTGAATCCCTAGATGTTATGGAATTGAGAAAAGGATACACATATCCTAACATGATACCATTTAGTGTTTTGAAATCGATGCATCGTCTAAATGGTTATCAAGATCGCAACTTCATGTTTTCATGATCTATGGCTTAGCTAATAAGATAACAAGCATATTATTCCATATTGGTATATTATATACATTTTAATAATGAATTTGATTCCCAAGTTAATAATAATCATTGGAATAAGTGTTGAACTTCATAACAGAGTATGTTATTTCATAAATTGTTTTGTTAAAGACGCTTACTCAACATCTATAATTAGTTGCAAATGCAATTATCACAAGAACAAAGGTTCATGTTTGTATTTGAGTACATATGATTTTACATGTCTTGAAAACTAATTCACATCAAGCCAAGAGGTTATGATACTTCCTCCCCACTGTAATTGGTTTTGGTCAGTAACCAAGTATTTCTCATCTAATATTTCGTGTGTGTTATATACTGAAACTAATTCACCACAAGGCACAAATATGAGGCCACAAAGAAAGTTGGGAATTTATGTCGGTATTAAATATTATCTATTATTATATACTCAAGCCATTAATGAGATATTTGTTTATGGCTCATTATAGTGAATCAACATTCCCAAACATCAAGGGGGGATATAAAGCAGTTGGAAAACGAATTAATTGGAATGAATTATCATTGATCCTCAAACTAAATTATATGAACTAAAAGTTTAAAAGATAATTCATGTATAAAGATTAACGAATCAATTACCAGATGATTCACTGACCAAAAGAGAGTGTCTAACTAAGACACCTATACGAACTGCTAATGCTCCAATAAATGTCCCAGAATGACAAACGCATATTGATAATAAATCTAATGCACGCGTGTAGCGTGGTAGACTGATCGGTTCCAAGAGTAAAATTTTCTCGAAAATTGGAGCAAGTAATTAAAGTGGTCAAGTCGAGGTATGATAAAAGGCCTCTTGAAGAGATATTGGACATGACGGTTCCAAAAGAACCTTAGGTACCTGAAAAATAATGAGCTCTTAGTAAATTATATTGTATCATGTCTACAAAATATATGGAATCGAAATAAAATCAACGCCGTTATACTTTTGTATACAATATAGCGCTTAAAATAATGGAATAATGAGGATCAAGATTTAAGATCTGCCTACAAATGAAAACATGTGAATGAATGGCCAAAAGAAGAAAGACGCAAATAGGGTAGAGTTGAATTCTCTAAACAAAGAAAAATTTTTGGATCAACAGTCCGTACAACTAAAGTTGTAAAATGTGTTAGATACAAACGAGTCTTTTATGTGAGTTATGAAAATTCAATAAAGTGATACAAGGCAAAATTGGTGGCACAAGGATTTTGCAAAGACCCATGATTAATTATGAGGAGGCGCATTCTCTGATGGTGGAAGCAATGACTTTCTGATATCTAAATCGTCTGGTAATACAAAGAAGAGAATTGATATGCGTCTAATAAATATTGCGATTCAGTTGGTACTGAAAGTTTACAAGAAACTTTTTGAAGGGTTTGAATTAACAAATCATGTAAAGTAAGTTCTCGAGAACACAATGATTGTTGTGTATAGATTCATATTTGAATACGTTACGATTATTGAATATGTTGAACATAAATGGATCTCCTGAAGAATTTCCTAAATTAGTTGAATGCTTAAAATGTTAACTGATACATCTTTATGATTGAATTCTTGTGCATCAATAAGCATACACATAGAAGAGAATGTACATGATGAGTACAATATCTCAATAAACAAAGAAATTGTACAATATGGATTTTGATATGTGATACAAAGTGATGTGTTAATGAGCAAGTTTATGCAGCATATATCATGATAAAGTGAATGCGTATGCATAACTTGTCAAGTAGAAAAGAAGTCCATAATGGATTGGTAAATGCATGGATTTATGCTTATTACGTATGGATTAAACTATTCGAATTGAGTTTGGCACAAATCAATGCTCGATATTTTGATAAAGAGGGAGATAAGTTGGGTATAATTAGCCATATTTTTATCAAAATTTCACTCTTAAAAGTTCATTATAATCACAGTTTACAATGATGATATATCACCGAGAGAAACTTATGAGCTTTTAAAGAGACAATTCTTTTTGAAAGACCTTGACAAGGTGTGATTATTATTCGACTTATAGTTCGAGTATATGTGTAATTATATATTTATATGTTTATAAATCCATCAAAGATCTATGAAATGTTGAGACATTTTACAGTAGACAAATTTAATTCTTTTAGCACGTTAAAGGATGTCACACAATGACTCTTTATCATTTCCTATCTAAATGTGAAATATTATTGGTTCGAAAATACTATAATTAAATGCATATATGCATTATGTTGTACTGTTAGCTATATATGATTATTATTTTCTTTATTTATGTTTATCGGCATGTGTCTTGCTAGGAGACATCAGAATGGGTTAAAACATGTATTTCAGGTATGAAAGATATGTGTTTATATTTTACTAACCCATCAAAACAAGTTTTGTTAGTCTTGTTGATGCAGAGAAACACAACAGGATCATAGTGTTTACCAGACGAAGCAATAGAAGTTTTCACGTGAAGATCATACAACATTATTCAACTTAAGGATTCAAATGTCAAGGGACGAAGACGCAAATGATTGACTACAAAAGTTTTGGGTAACTTTCACAAAAGATCGATATTTACCATTTTAACGGATATATAAATCAGGGGGGAGAGAATACGCGTTGCACTCTTTTTCCTTTAGCTATGGTTTTGTCCCACTGGTTTTCCTAGCAAGGTTTTTAATGAGGCGGCATTTCCAAGCGTATTAAGTTTATAACCAAGAGGGGGTGTTATAAATATATTGATATTATGGTTATCAACTCCTAATAAAGATTAGCTTCTTCTCCAAGTTTTCATATCCTATAAATATCCCATTGTATCTCATGTATTATATACCGAATGAATAAAATCTCCATCTTTCTTCCTACATCTCTTTGTCATATTACTTGGCTATTAGGCTTGTTTTACAACATACTTTTATATTATAAAGAGAGATTTCAAACATACATAGATCATTCCCATCCACATAAGTTATTTAGACATCATATACTTTTAAATTATATGTTTTCTTTAATTATTAAAAATATACAAATATTAAAATAACAACCGAGTTGGTTATAAAATACAAAACACGTAATTTAAAAAGTACATATTTTGCTACATACTAATTAAATTGCGAACAATATGAGCGTTTGGGGGGTACCGACTTTATTTTAATACGTGTCTCTGAAACGCGGGTACCCCGAAACACTTATGTTGCTTGTAAGTTGTTTAATTAGTATGTTGCAAAATATATACTTTTAAATTATATGTTTTTATTTTATAACCATGTCGGTTGTTGTTTCTTATATTTGTTTTTTAAGCAAACATAAACATAAAAAGAATCTACCTATACGAGTCATATAGGGGCTATACGAGCCAAGAAGCCTATACGACCCGCATAGACTACATTATCATGTTCTCTCCATACGTTTGCAATCATGTGATGTCTATACGACCCTTATAGCTCCTATACAATCCATATAGGACTATAAGTCGGGAATCCCCTTCCAAATACGTGAACAAAAATTTAAATGTCCTCTTTGTCATTTTAATAACCCGTCGTCACCTCTATGTTAGAAGCTCGATACAAAATTATTCTTAACTCGTCGTCTCTCCGCCATGTTAGCTCAAGACTCGTTGACTCTCCGTCATGTTAGCTCAAAACTCGTTGATTTTCCTCCATATTAGCTCAAAACCCGATGTCTCCCCGCCATGTTAGCTCAAAACTCGTTGTCTCCTCCATATGTTAGCTCAAAACTCGTTGTCTCCCCACCATGTTAGCTCAAAACATGTCGCCTCTCCGTGATGTTAGCTTAAAATTAAATCTAATAAATCTGGTTATTTAAAAAATTATATCTAAATAAGGTGCACATAAAACTATTTTGATGGTATGCATGAGTTCTCCTAATCACATTGTTATCCAAAATTTAATATACTTGAACTTCAAAACTAATACAAATAAAAATATTCAAATATTTTTTAAATTACTTTAGTATCTATATTTTAGTAAAGATAAGGTAGAGTATTCTTAAATAACATGATGGGGAGACGAAGGTTTTGAGCTAGCATGACGGGAAAGTAATGAGTTTTAAGCTAACATAGTGGAAAGATAACAAATTAAGAAACATGTCGTCTTGAATTTTTAACGTAAAGGCGATGAAATGTTAGAAAGGGGACAGATAGAATATCTGATGTTTTGAAATTTAAAAAGACACATTTGAAATATCTTTAACCCGAGATATTTTAGGAATTTTCACATATGGTAATCAATGATCTCATAGACCACATATAAGTCAAATTCCTATTTTCTAGCAATTCAGAATAGTTCAAATTTTAAAGAAAACGAAAATAACAATAAAGATAAAACAACTAAACAAAATATTCAAAATTAAAATATTCTTCATGTTTGTATTTTAATCCCGATACCTCAGTATCATAAATGATAATTTATAATTTACATTTAAGAAAATCTTCAAACAACATCTAAAAATTTATGAATAGTTAAATGAATTTTCGCATTTATAAAACAAACATATCTTAAAAGTTTTTAAGCTAAACATGTAGTAACACATCAATAACTAAGGACTAGGTTCTTTTTGAGTCGACATAAAATTACATACAAACCATCATGGTACCAAGTCACTACCAACTATCATCTAACACGTGGCAACACCCAGTTACAAGAGAGCCATAGAACATATATTCCAACTAGGGTGGTGCCCAAGTGTGCGTTGGCTCTGTGCATGTCGGATCTTAGGCACTTAGGCTAGCGATGTGTCGGGTGGTTTAGTTATGTGGATGTCAGATCGACAAAATTTAGGCTTTGTTGGTGTCTGATCATCGGCGCATAGCCTAGGGAGATGTCCGAGTGGGTTGACTATGTTGAATCTTTGGTGTAGAGACTAGGAAGGTGTCGTGGTGAGTTGGCTCAATGTCGCTTAGGCATCTCTAGGTGCCAGATCACCACATTGGTTTGTATGTCAAAAGAGCCTGGTATGTCAAAAGAGCTTAGGTGTAAAGTTTCGATTATTTTGTAGAGTTTGATTATTTTGTTAGCTTCCTGGTCAAAATAACCATTTAAAAAAATTTTCGTGTAAAGTTAAATATTCAGAATTAAATTGTATGAAAAATATTCAGAAACTTACTATATACTGAATTTCTATTTCAAAAATGGTTAGCAAATGTTGATAACTAACCAACAACTAGTTATAATTATACAAAGCATTAAAAAAGATTAAAAAACACACAATTAAAACACATGAATAAAAAAAGATCTTACTAGAGACACCAAAAAAATTTAAAAACACCCACCCAATCATCAAAGATTGGGCAATCCATGATATTGGTGGAGTCTTTTAGAAAAATGTGTTATTTTTGTCTTTTTATTGTCTTTTTTTGATATTTTATTGTATTTTGTCTTTTTGTTGTCTTTTCTTTTCTTTCATTTCATTTCATTTTTTTTTGTTTTTTTTTGTTTAGTAATCTTTAAAAAAATACTTTTTAAATATTTTTTTTCATTTTAAACCAACTTTCGGGTAAAACCGAGTAAAAGTCGAACTTTTAGTTTTAACGAGCTAGTCACTGTTCAAATCACCAAAAATATCTTCTAACATTTTTAACTTATGTTTCATTTTATATTATTTAAATTTCTAAGTTTGTGGAATGTTGGAACCAAACTTGGTTTAATACCAAGATCGAGTGGATTTACATTATCTTAAACCCGAGTTTGGGACTTTAATTAATAAAAATTCTCAAACTTGCTTAAGCTACTGATTTTATTGAAGTGATTCGTATATTTAAATAGAATTCTTTGACGAGTTTGAATAATACGAGGATATAAAATGAATTAAACAAAATTAAATACTCAAAAGTACAAGTTTTTCATTAATAAGAAAGTTCTGAATTCAATTCCCGAGTCGAGTAAACATAAACGAATACAAATACGAAAAATCTGAGATATTACAATGACGGTAGAACGACAACGACGATTATGCTGGGGATAAGCCCACCACACATAGACGAGACGACGGCACGGGTGGTGGTGCGGTTTAGATTTGTTTTTGTGTTTTGTTTTTTTTTTCGAACTCGTTGTTATGTACTTAATATTATTATATAAATTTTTTTTTGTTTATGTCGTTTCGTTTCAATTTTAATGTAACATCCCGTTTTCTGATTTCAGTTAATAAACGAAATATGAGTTGTTATGAGCCAGGCTAGTGTTGGGTAAATGGATATGGGTTATGGAATTGGGTTATGGATGAAATAAGGAAAGACCATGGGCTTAAGCCCATGATCAATAATTATATAAACCATTAATCACCCATTTAATTCATTTTACACATACTCCATAAACCACAAAAACACACACTTAAGCTCTCTCTCTCTCTCTAGCCGAAATATAGAAGAGGAAACAGATCCTGACCCAAGGTACGATAGTATTTTGATGTATGAGCTTAAATCCGTTAGTTATGGTCACGAAACGACGAGCCGACACCGTTAAACCGTTTAAGTCGCGAGATCCGGGTAGAATCGGGTATAAACCGAACCTTAGATGAGTTTAGGGATCACCCTAGCTCAGATCTGGATCGAACGGGACGAAAAACGGTGTAAAACGGTGAAAATACGTTTTCCCGGTGAGATTTTCGGTTTTCCGGCGATGGCGGCGCCGGAAAGGCGGCTGGTACGAGGTTGACATGTCAGAGAATGTTTATGACATTCTCTGACCTAACCCTAATTCGTTAACGGAGAGTTAATGAATTAGAGGTAATTCGTCATGTAATTCGTTAAAGAAGTATAACGAACCAGCATTGGTTCGCAACCAGATTCGTCAAGAAAAAAGGATAACGAATTAACCACAGTTCGTTATAGTAATTCGTTAAAAGGAGATAACGAACTAGAAGGTTCAGTTCGTTAATAAGGTTCAGTTCGCTATGAGGTCCAATTCGTTAAAAGGGGTCAATTCGTCATAAGGTCCAATTCGTTATACCAAACCAATTCGCTAAAGAATCCAATAGCGAACTAGAAGTTTACTTAAATGACAGAATGGTCCCTAGACTTAGAAAAAGAATGATTTAATTACAAAGAATCCCTTGAACTTTTAAGTAGCAAATTAATTAATGATTCAAAATGCTAATGGAAAATGTGATAAGACAGTTAACGGAAATAAAATTTTTCCAAGCTGACCTGGCAGCTCGACCCCAGCCAGGGGCTCTGCCCCTTGGACCCTGCAAGGGGCTGCCGCCCCTAGACCCCGCTGCCAGGGGCGCTGCCCCCGGACCCCCGTTCGTTGAGGGTTATAGTTGGAATAGAAATACGATATGGATAGTGATAGTAATTAATATGCGTGATTGTTATATAGTTAGTCGTGCCCAGCTCAGGAAGGGATTAACTATAAACGGTGAACGTAATCGCGTTGAGGTGAGTTTCTAGCCCCACTTCCCTGCTATGTTTTCGGGGCTGTGTGCATACTCGATGTGATAGTTAATACACTTACCTTAGGTGGTGAGTGCATGCCTTGTACGATTTATGTATGATGATTGTTTGACGGTGCGTGAACGATCTTCGGATATTGCATGTACCGTTAGGTGGTAGTTAACGATATGATTGATATGTATGATGTAAGATATGATGTATGTATGAATATATATGATGTATGCATAATGTATGTATGATATGTTGATGGTACATGAACACTTTTCGGAGATTGCACGTATTGTCAAGGAATGTATGTAAGAACAGGTATGGTACAGTTGCATGAAACAAAGGGACCAGACCCTAATAATATCTGTGACGGTAGGGACCAGACCCTAACAATATCTGTGACGGTAGGGACCAGACCCTAACAATATCTATGACGGTAGGGACCAGACCCTAATAATATCTGTGATGTTGGGGACCAGACCCTTTATAATATCTGTGATGTTAGGGACCAGACCCTTATAATATCTGTGAGGTTATAGGGCGGAAGGCTCTTTAAATAGAATGGATAGTTATATATAAAGAGTAAGTATGATTAATGTACACCCCTTCGGGCACGTGTGCAAGTATGAGAACAGATTGTATCTTGTAAGATTAACTAGAACTCACTCAGCGTAGCTGACTTTTAGTATGCACGCAGGTGAGTAGATTGAGGCAGCTTGCATAAGAGAAAGCACATGGCATGGACTTGAAGAAGCTGGCATCGCAAGGAAATGTTATGTCATTTTAAAGCCAATGTTTTATGTTAAATAATTTGGAATGATCGTTAAGACAAGAAATATGGTTATGTAATGAAATGGTTTGAATGTTTTTAATATTCCGCGAATGTTTTTATTAACTCTGATATTTAGAACTGTGTTTATGAGTAAATCCAACGTCCAAAGTAGGACACCGGTAACGGGGCCTTACATTTAAAATTATTGTTTCGTTGTAATTTCAAAACCGATGAATTGAAAATAAAAAATTATTGAAAGTAAAAATTGGTTACATCCCTAACACAAAAACAAAACAAAATCAAAAATAAAAATGAAACAACAATTTTAAAATTGAAACAAAACAACATAAACAAAACAAAATTTATATAATAATATTAAATACATAACAACGAGTTCGAAAAAAAAAAAACAAAACACAAAAACAAATCGAAACAGCAGCACCACCCGCGTCGTAGTCTCGTTTGCATGTGGTGGGCTTATCCCCAGCATCATCGTCGTCGTCGTTCTACCGTCGTTGTAACATCTCGGATTTTTCGTATATGTATTCGTTTATATTTACCCGACTCGGGAATGTAATTCAAAACTTTCTTATTAATAAAAACTTGTATTTTTGAGTATATAATTTTGTTTAATTTATTTTATATCCTCGTATTATTCAAACTCGTCAAACAATTCTATTTAAATATACGAATCATTCAATAAAATCAGTAGCTTAAGCAAGTTTGAGAATTTTTATTAATTAAAGTCCCAAACTCGGGTTTAAGCGAATGTAAATCCATTCGATCTTGGTATTAAACCAAGTTTGGTTCCAACACACCACAAACTTAGAAATTTAAATAATATAAAGCGAAACATGCGTTAAAAATGTTAGGAAATATTTTTGGTGATTTGAACTGTGACTAGCTAGTTAAAACAAAATGTTCGACTTTTACTCGGTTTTACCCAAAAGTTGGTTTAAAATGAAAAATATATTTAAAAAGTATTTTTTTTTTTGAAAGATTGCTAATACAAAAACAAAAGCAAACAAAAGAAAAGAAAAGACAATAAAGAAACAAAAAACAATAAAATGTAAAAAAAAGACAATAAAAAGACAAAAAAAAAACATATTTTTCCAAAAGACCCCACCAATATGCCATGGATTGCCTAATCCTTAGTGGATTAGATGGGTGTTTTGAAAACACCATATGGTGCATGTAAAAAACCCCATAAAAAATCTATCTACCTATATAATAAAAAAATGAATTTTAAGCATTTTTCACTAAGGCCAAACGTAGTGGGCGAGAGTTGGGGGCGAAATGGGGCGACGAAGGGCTAGAACACCGCCCCACGGGCGATAATTGAGCGAAAAGGGGCGGGGGCGGGGTTTACTTGTCGCCGGGGTGGAGAAGAAAATAATATTATTATATTAATATGACCGTTGGTAAACGGTCAAATGTTTAAAAAAAATTTAATTTAAACAATATATATATATAAACATAAACCTTCTTCTTCATTTCATACATAATTCATACCCAAATTCTTCAAAAAATTTAGCAAAATGAATCATACAAACAACCCGAACCAACCGACACTCGCGGAAGTCGCCGCTACCATGAAAGAACTCATAAAAAACAAAAAAAATGTGTTGAGGAACTCAACGATGTCATGAAAGAAACCAACAAACAACACGAAAAGATTGACCAAATGTTGAAATTGCGGGAATTGGGTGAAAAATACAAATCCCTCAAAGCGGCCAGGTTACACGAAGAGGCCGCATTATTGCAACGACAATGAATTGAAAAAAAATGCGCAAATATTATGGATATTAGTATGTTATTTAGTTATGTTTTTTAATATTTTTAGTTATGTATTTTTTTTAATTTTAATGCATTATTAGTTATGTTTTTTTAATTTTGTTGTATTTCTTTTTAATTTTAATGCAGTTTTATTTAATTATTTAAATAAATTGCTTTTTATTTGTTTAGTTTAGTTATAAATAGAAAATAATAAAAAAAGATACTGTGAGCCCAACTTGTAGCCCCTACATCATTACACCCCAACAACAAATTTCTACTTCATGCTGACTGGACGCCACATGTTACAATTCGCCCCCAATTGTAGCTCCTACACTACACATGGCCTAAATGACTCTAAAATGCTAAAATGCCACATGACATTCACGAACAATTCATTTGTCCACGTGGTAATTTAGAATATGGGTTGTAATCGTTGATTTGAAGTTTTGAACCCTAAACAATAAAACAGATCCTTTATATTCAATTTTGTATATTCATCATCAATTCTTTACTTTCGATACGCTCACTGGAACCCTAAAAATCTCACCATTTTAATCAGCCACATAATTCCACACAAACCTTATCGCAACCTACCTCCTTTCTCTTGATCACGAATCCTCTTATTCGTCGAAGTCTCTTCTCAAATCATCAGTTTTATTCATCATCAATTGAACGATTATACAAGGTATATTGTATGATTTCTATATTACTTTATACCTTTCTAACATAAACTTCAAAATATTACTTTATACCTTTCTAACATAAACTTCAAATCTCAAACAAACCATATATTTTATTGATAGATTCATTTCTAACCATTCATCTAGTATTTTTCTTGAATATATTAACCTATTTTTTGGATTGGTTATCTAATTTGGTTATTTGGGCTTTTATTTAGGGTTATAAACGATTTGTTATACTGAAAATGGTGCTTTTGTATGATATAATTGTATTGGCAATTGGCTATATTTCAATGTGATGAGGCTAAAGTAGCTGATAAATAGTTTGGAGACTCAAAGAAAGAGTAAATGTGTCAATGCATGAACATATATGATCTTTATATTAACTTTTGCACTGGAATGGATTATGGTGATGCAAGCTTTTTTTTCTTTTAAACCATCAGTTTTGTTAAGACTAAAGGTGTTTCATTGGTAATGCATCTACATTCATTTTTTTTTTAATCATGGATTTTAGGGTGTGTTTTGAATCCATTGAGGTCGTTCATTTCAGTTTTCTTAATTTTAGTCGGATATTTAGTATCAAATTTTTCTCCAAACTCGAAACATGGGATTATTGTTTATCTATAAATTGAAATTTTTTTATCCATACGGTAAGAATTGAAGCAAAACCTGAAAAGTCGTATATGCATTCAAATAATATAAAAGTAGCGGACACCTACGATTTTACAGGAATGTGCTTGCAAAACTTTAGGAAATTGTGTTTTATATGAAATAACCATGACACTTTCGGTGGAAAATGTGAAGGGATGCACGACTGTTTGCACTAAAGTATATTTTACAGGCTAATTTGCTTTGTTTGATTGTGGTTTTTGAATTTTTGAATGCTTATTTAAAGTATATATATAAATGGAATGTATATCGTATTTGCTTATGTTCTCTGCAATTTTATTGAAAACTGTATTTTATTGAAATTTGATTGTGCTTTGATTCACTAAGTAGTTATTAAATGAATCACAGGCACCTAATTGTCTCTTTATTTCATTTGGTTTGTTATAATACATTTAATTTGGGACATTTGACTCATTATTTTGTAAATCTTTGTGGAGTGGAATAATCTCTTAATATGTTTTTTAATATCAAATTTGTTTTGTTTAGCAAATTTGGAGGACAAGGCAATCACAAGCTATGCATTGATAATCGTAGGTTTTACTTCACTTATTTAAATTATTCAAATGATTCATAGGTTGGTGTCTTACTTATTGTTGTTTTTTTATGCATGATCTTTAGAGTCACATAGTGGTTGGACCAAGTTGAACATATGTTCAGGTAGAAATCAAAGTCTGTTGAGTTTGATAGCCAGAAAGATGATGTTATTATCTATTCAAATGTGGAGTATTTGTCTTTAGTTCATATGGCTTATGCTAACTGCCATTTGTATACATGATTTAGGGTATATGAATGAGAAAAGACGCTCAAGAAGATAGGTTTACATTTTTTGTTTGGGGTCAAAGTTGACCAACAAGTTAGATATTAATTTGCGACAATAATGTCAAGTTTGTGTTTCATAAAATTTATTGTTTTTTATGTTTTTATATACGGAATGAAATGACATGATGTTATTGTATATTTCACATTTGAATCTTTCGTCAATTTCGCGTCTAAGTCATCTGTTAAGCATTTTTTTGTAGGCATATATGACACGTTTACAAATGGCTTTTCAAAAATGCTTTGACCTTAAAGTTGGCATTGTGTTCGTAATTTTACGGTATGAATCCATTATGTTTATAATTATTTATATTAATAAATTTAATTATTTACGTTTTTTTATTTTACTACCAACCCATGTATCACACGGGTTCTAACCTAGTATTACTAATAAAAGTATTGAAAAAAAAAACAATTAAAAATACTAAAAAAACCTTGAGGCATCGACATTTGATTTTAGTTTGATGTGTAATTTCCTGTTTTAAAATATCTACTCAATGCTCTTTTTCTTTATCAGCATCCCCAAACTCTTCAAAGTTCAAATAGAGGGTCACCACGATTGACGTTGTTTCATATTAAAAAAGTCTAGATCCGTAAATAAAACATAAAAACGCTAAATAAAGCAAAATATGTTAATACTTAGTTGAGGAGCTTCATAAATCAATTTGTAACACATTTGGGGATTTTCATCATTTTTTTATTGAACTGCCAAATAAATCAACTTTTAGATAAAATACTCCTTTTAGAAATTCATGCCCGTACATACACCGACTTGTACTCATCACGATTTAACCGTCATTTGCTAATCAGGCGTCAATTGTGATATGTGGCTAATTCGAATAGGATGATTTTGATTTCGATTACGCTATGTATCGTAAGTTAACAGAACTCTCTAACGGTATTAGCGTAGTCGAGTGGCAAAGAATTAAACAATAATGTTGACGATATATTTTTCACCAAAACATGCACCGGACGCAAATATAACTCTTAATACATGAAAGTGATTTTATGTTTTAGTACACTAATATTCTAGATAAAATTGTACACTATTATATTAATTATATTTACTTTATAAAAATTATAAGTCAAATTTCAAATATCATGGATCTAAGTTTTTTCCCTAGCCTGATTAGCTAAACTGAAAAAACCGAATAAATGTGTGTCTATATATATATATAACACATATCCGCATTTGACGTATTTGGTGCTCCCTAATTCAGCATTTCCCCTTGTGGTCCGTGGATCATGCGATTTGATTATCCCAAACATGTGTAATGCATAATATTAATTCATCAAGTTGTGAATATTTTATAAAAGGATGCAGTGCCGTCTCTGAGGATGCGGCACCTCAAGGGCCTCGTGCAAGGAAAAAATATTGGCCCCTATATATTGAAATTATTTTGATGAGAAACCAAAAAAATGCCCGGATTAGTCTATTAGACAAAAGGACTATTACCTTTTGTTCTTTGAATTACACGAAATTTGAAGTTTATAACTTTAGTTATGAGTTTTTGCTTTAAAAAACTATATATTAGATATACGTATTAGATAAAATATCTTAATACAAGCAAAGAAATTGATCCAAGCAATAAAAAGAAAACAACGTAGCCCATAAAATATGAAATACAAGTTCTTGAAAAATTGGAAAAAAAAATGTGTAGTTACTAGGTATTGAACCTGAGTCCAACAACATCATGTACACAATGGAGTATACCATGTAAGCCACAATGCATGTTTAGTTAATTTTTGTTTGTATCTAATCTATCTATTGCATATCATGTTTTCTTTAAATTTTGAGCCCTAAAAATTTTTGGGCCTTGTGCGGTTGCACGGGCTGCACGCCCCTTGGGCCGGCCCTGAAAGGATGTCTCTTTCAATAACCTACTCGCTTACTCAGTCACGTACTCGTATTTCTATAGTATTATTCCAACACATAAACATAGATTATAGTTCTTTTAAAGACCTTACTTCATTGACTTAACTTTTTAATAACTTTAAATATAAGAAGTTGTAATGAGCATGGCACTTAAACTCCCACATACATTTGTTAACAGGTGAGATGAATGAAGGGGGTGGTGTTTTGATGAATCCTCGTCAACCGTTGGCGGCTGTTTCTCCATGTGTGGTCTATTCGACTCCAGCCATGGGAATACCGACACCGTCACCGTACTCGTTTTCAGTTGCTTCTACAAGATGGAGTTCTTCTAGACCTTACATTCATACTTTGAGTTTTGTGTCTTGTTCTTAGAGCTATGGTCCTGTTTTTTTCCTTTGGTTCTTCTCTAGCACTCGCTATCACTATGTCTAATCATAAGCAGGGCCTCCAAGTTATCCCCGGGTTCGTGTAGGTTTCTTTATCTACCTTTAAGAAAACATTTTGTTTTTTGAACGATACCGCGTTGCTAGAAACCAGTAGCCAGGTGAATACTGGATTCAAACCTGAGACCTACGCTATATGGACTCTTATATAGCCATATAGGGTATGGATATGTCGGTTTTTGGTTTAAACCGAACCAAAACTGGAAGTTTATTTTTTTAGTTTTTCCAAGTTGTTTGGTTTCGGTTTGTGTTTCTGGTTTTACCATTTGAGCTGGAATTTTTCCTTAAAATAATGAATTTGGGTCTAAATCGTTTTGCTAATTAATGTTTAACTGATTATTATACATTTAAACTACAATATATGGGTTACACTATTTATTAAGTTCTTACAAATTACTTAACATTTAAATTTAAAAATAAAAACCCATCCATTTGGTTTGGTTTTTCTGCCTTTAATTACACGTAAAACCAAAAGTTCAGTTATTATAAAAACATTTAATCAAACCATCGGCTTTTGCTTTGGGTTTGGTTTTTCAATTAGAGATTGGTTTTTCGGTTCCATGCATGCGCAAGGGCATGACTCCTTGAAGGTTCTTGTGAGAAAAGTTCTCTTTCTAACTTGTACTCTGTGTCAATTTCAAAAGGATTAATTAACTTGAATTTAGAGTATAAATTGGATGTGACTCAATGATAAAGTATTTACTTTATTAGTGAGAGGTAGAGGGTTCAAACCTTACTATCACCAATTTATATGGAAGATATGAGGATGACTATGGCTTGTCAGGGTTCGAGTCCTGATCTCACCCGGTTTTACTGGCTCCATGTTGTCGTGTCGTTGGCGGGCGTGGAGCGGATTTTATCCGAGAATCCCTCAATTGGTGGACCGCTAGGGGCTTCGTCCGTCCGGAATCATGGCCGGCTCGGACTACCTTTAGCCAATAGGGGCCGTGTACGAGGTACCCGACATTACTTAGTTGGTCGTTCCAAAAAAAAACTTGAATTTAGAGCATATGTGGGTCCGTGTGAGGTGTGGTGTGGGTCCAAGTTTCAAACGATCATAAGCATTAATAAAAAAATATATATACATTCCTCACCAACCATTTCTAATTATTAAAAAGTTTCAACAACACCATAGAAACATGCTAACACTCTATATTAACTACTGTTAAGCGATGACATAACTTAAAACCCAACCCCTCCCGACTCCATACCCGAGCCAATTCTAGAATCCAAACATGGTTTAGTTTAAATTCAAGATTTTGTTATTTTATTTTCCATTTAATATTAAATTTTATTATATTATATTATATATATATATGTGAAAGTAAATTAATTAAATAAAGAAACTAATTATAGAAGTAAATGAAGAATTGGTGCTTTCTAAAGGTTTGTTGTTAAGAAAATGAGTGCTTTTAAAAGAAAGTTTGTAATTTAACGTGAAGCTAAAGTAAAATTGATGTGACAGTTCGTGAAGGTTTGATTTTATGGAAGCACATAAAGCTAATAAAACAATTGATCTAACAGTTTAACACCCTCTAAATGATCCTAATGAAAAACATGTGCTATTCAAAGTTTGATAAAAACTCATCCTCTTTTGTGCATAATGCATAATTTAAATTATAGAGTCGAATAAACTACTCGTAGTAAACTTCAAGTCATTTTGATATCTTTCAGATCTCAATAATGAAAAGATCTGCAGAGTGCAGATTACCATTATTTTCTTAAGATGATATTGCTGCTAAAAAGTTCATATTATAGAACTGAAAAATTTTCCCCTTTGACCACAAAATTCAAGTGAAGTTTTGACATCCAGTGGTCGATGTAGACTCGTTTATTCATATAAATGTAATACATACAACATCCTAAATTGTTTTCTTAGTGAATCGTATATAGATTATATGATTACATTTCACATACTAACTATTTGTAATAGAAATTGAGCACCGACTTGTTGGGACTCGTTACTCAAACCACTAGACCAACCCATAATTCAAAAGAAAGTAGTGAAACAAATCATACAATTATAACTCATGTGTTATTGTTGCAGATACAGCTTTATTATTACTTGTTGGGCTTTCATCTACTCTGCTTATCAAGTCTTCAAAGGCATTTTGAACATTGCCTTTAGAGACTGTCTCATGTCAGATAAGACCTCAGACTACTCAAACTTCATTCTTGACCAGGTTAATATATTCTATAAATTTTATGAACTTTTTAAAATGAATGTTACATGTTGCTAGCTTCACTAATTTCATCCGGTATATTAAAACATAAAACAGTTGGCAGGGTACCTCCTTGTGTCATGCTCTGCAGTGACAGCTGTAATGATCAATCAACCGCAATAAAAAGACAATTCATCACTCAAGCAAGCAGCAGTAGCTTCTGTTTGCATGTCGGTTATTGCATTCCTGATGACTGCAGTTTGTGCCAATCTCTCGGGATACAAGCTGAGAAAAAGAATCATGTGGTGATGCAATGATCTCTCTCTCTCTCTCTACTTGTTACCTTTGCAGAGACTCGCACGTACTGACCATTCACCTTCAAGAAGTTGATCTGATGCAGGAGTATCCGGTCCATTAAGTCGGCCCGGCCCAACTGTTTATTCTCATTTTATAAATAAGGTTGTTAGGTTTTTTTGTGGAGACAGTTTTTTGGATTTTGAATAAACATTGTAAACCTTGAAGGTTTAGAATCTTTTGGTTCCTAACTTTTGGCTAATAATCATATGAGTTTCGTGATTGCCATTTGACATGCGCTTCTAACTGCATCATCCTCCCCGTCTTGAAAAAAAAACTCGACCTCGAGTTTTGCTTGGGAATAAAGTCCACCGGGATCAAAGGGGACATTGGTTCGTTTCTTATTCACCATCGATTTTTGGGGGCTGTCATTATAATCGTCAAAACCTTTTTGTGACCAATCATACTTGGTATGTACCCATGTTGCAGTTGATGAATCCATGAACCCATTACTCCTTTCCTTTGATATCATATCCAATTTAATATGAAGCCCACTATTTGACTTCAAATTGTCGGTTGCTTTTTCATGCATGCCCAAAATTTTTAAGCCATCAACATTACTCAATTTATCCACTCTGTCATGCATCTCACATGTACAATGCATTTGCCCCATACAAACTTCAAATTTGGTAGGTTCCACCATATATAGACACGCTTCAAAATTTACCTCAATATTTCCATAACTACCATCATAAGCAGCACATGGGATATTTAAATGATTAACATTATTAGCGGTAAGCGTACCCACACTTTTAGCAACCTCAATCTTCTCATCAATTTGAAAATTTGCATTCATGGTACATTGCATATTATTCGGCAAACTGACTGAACTTTGCAGAACCGATTCTACACCACCAATTGCTACCCCATCACCGCCCTTAACCACTGTTGCCTCAACATTGATTATCGTATTACCACCAAGAACCCCGTTAAGACCACCCGTAATGGGTGCGTTGTGTGTTGCGTCAAGGAGGAAAACACGGGGGTACACCGCCCCCCCCTGCGTTATGCAATTTTTTTTTGAGCTACGTTGTATACAAAATGCGGAATAAGGGCACACAAATAAAAAAAGTAGCCGTTGGGTGGGTTTGGAGCCGTTGTGCTTTTTAAAAAAAAATTATATTAATTATATTTATACTACATAAACAAACCAAACTCATATTTTTATACACATTCCTTCCAGTCTATACCAATTTACACAAATATTTATATTTTTTACACTAATATTTCTACCATCATGTTTCCAAACAACCAAAATATTCTCGGTTTCTGCCAATATGCCCGTCAAGGCAACCAAAATCCACAACCGAACCAATCTACCGCCCCAACGCCAACCGTACCCGTCCCGCAAATGTTTGACCCGTAATGGCCGCCTACTTTCAATATCTACAAAACTCTACGCCAAACGCGGTGCCCGGTTTCCAAAACCCGACGGCGAACATTTTCGCCGGTTCGGGTTCCCAACCCGCCCCGGAGACCCAACCCGAGGTCGAGTTCGTGCCGGAGACACAACCCGTCCCGGAGACCGTAGGCGATTCGAGCCAACGCGGACGTTCGAAAAAACACGCAAAGAAGCCCGTCGGCGAACATCGGGTTAAAAAGACAGTGATAGCGTGGAGTATCGACGAGTGCGTACAATGTGCTCGTGCTTGGTGCCAGATATCGGAAGATGCCAAATGCGGTAGGTTTTTAAAATGCATATATATTTTTTTAAATTTCTTATAACAAACATTAAACTTGTAATGTTTTTATTTTTTTAGCGAACTATCAAAAAACAGGGGTATTTTGGCACAAAATTATAGAGAGGTTTCACAACCTTGGCGGGGACTCGCGTCGAGAAAAAGATTCGTTACTGTCGAAATTGGGCGACATAAACAACAAATGCTCAGCTTTTTATACGGTTTTCTCTCGGATGAATCGAACTAGGAGTAGCGGTGTCTCGGACGCGGAAGTCATGGAAAACGCGTTGGTTGAGTTTCAACATAAGGTCGGCGGGACATTCAACTACTTTGGCATTTGGAAAGACCTATTGAGGTTTCACCCAAATTGGGGCTTGGTGTTGGATGCCGAAGTCGAAGCCGACGGTGGCCCGAGTAAAAAAAGTCTAAAACATCGTCTTCGGTTGATCCAGACACGCCCCGTTCCGACGCTTGAAACTTCAACTTAAGCGATAATGACCCCGTGAATACTACCGACATGCCTCGGCCGGGGGGTAGAACAACCAAAGGCAAAGGAAAGGGGAAAGGGGCCGGTTCGTCGTCGGCAAAGGGTTCGAATCCCGAATTGAAAGCCAATTCCAATTAATGAACTCTCGACTCCAAGATTTACACCAACTTGGAACCCAACGACTTCAAGTAAATTTGGACGCCGTCGACCTACTTCGAAGGAATGAGATGGACAAAGACATCGAGATTTTATCAAACGAGCTATCCGAAGACGACCCGATAGTCCAATCTCTAAAATCCACTCGACGAGCGAAAATTTTAGAAAAATATAAATGAGTTTTAGTTTTATTAGTATTATTTATGTTTTTTTATTTTTAATTTGATGTATTTTTTTTTAATTTAGTTTAATTTATTTTTTATTTGGAAGTTTAATGTCATTTTTAATTTTATGTTAATTTATTTAAATGAATAAGTATTTAAAAAACAAATTAAATTAATAATGACTGGGCGCCACGTGACGCATAATCCCTGGTAGTGGAGAGTTATGACTACAGCCTGTTTTTGTACAAAACCATAACCCTGACTGGGCGCCACGTGGCGCATAACCCCTGGTAGTGGAGCTTTATGGCTACACATGGTCTAAGAACTTGGTCCACGAATAAACATTCATCTTCGTTAAGATCAATCCCGTCTTCATCGAACCTTGGTCCGTCTTCAAATATACACTCTTGATAGATTGGTTCGTTGAGCCAAGACGGGTGACAGTCAAACGCATGCTCCCCGCTGCCGTCACCATCTTCCCCGACGACGACGGTGATCGACTCGGGTGCTGTCTTCTGCATCTCCTTTTGCAACTCGAAACTCATATGATTATTAGCCAAAAGCTAGGAACCAAAAGGTTCTAAACCTTCAAGGTTTACAATGTTTATTCAAAATCCAAAAAATTGTCTCCACAAAAAAACCTAACAACCTTATTTATAAAATGAGAATAAACAGTTGGGCCGGACCGACTTAATAGACCGGATACTCCTGCATCATGATCAAAGCACAAATGATTATGGAATGGGACCAAATCACTTTACTATTCTTGTTGGTTAGATCAAATGTGTATTAGTAGCGTTTATAACAATGTAACCTCGGCTGAAAATCATGCGTTATATTTGTTTTGAAGACGAAATAACTAGTATATTTACAAATATTTGATGATCTTCTTTAATTCAATGTAGGGGTGACAACGGGCTGGTTTTAGAACATGTTTTGGTAATCCCAATCTCATACCTGGCTATAAAACCGTATCCTCATATTATTCAACCTTCGCTGACTTTATACCATATTGAAACTCCTTATAATTGTGAAATGAACAATTAATAACACACATAACTTTAAACACAATTGCAAATCCAAGACGAATCATTAAACATAATTGTGGTGAAAGTGTGAAACTGAGAATTTAAACATTGTTTCAACATTGGGTTAGGTGCCAATTTTTGAATTGCTCACTTGTACTTTAATGTTATAGATAATAGGGCACATCTTGAATTTAGGAGACAAAGGCAAATCTTACTATACTAATAAATAAAAATAATTATGTTTAATTGTCCTAATCACATTCAATCCTAGCATAAAATTCTCTTACAACATTTTCAATATATTTCAACATATTATGCACACATTAATGACAATTTACGACAATTTAATATCTAAAATATAATTATGCTCCGTGTATATCTTATCTTACTTTTCATTAGAGAATTCATCATTTTTTTAACAATAAGACATATAAATTCAATTTGAATTATGCAAAACTTCTCACCTCATATATATTAAGTTTTTATGAATTATGCTATTTAACTTTCCAATTAATGTGATTATTTAATTTTGAATTTTGAATTTAATTTCTAAACATAGTCATTCTAAAAAAACTTTTAAACATTAAAACCATGATCAATTCATGTTTTTGCTAAAAAATTATAAATTCGAGATGTTTTATTTCGAAAACGTCAGTTATGTTTTTTTTTTAATTTCATAAATATTATGACATAATCAATTTCAACAAAAGAAATCTACATATCTAATTTAATCTAACTATACTAATAAAAGGAAATAATAAGAATGATGTGGCAATTCCACATTCGTTCAATTTTGTAATCTCTCTTTTCATTCATCCTACATATCAATGGATCTGGGTCAAAACCATTTTAACAATCTTACTACTCTAATAAATAACTACAATTACATGCCACTTGTCACCCTCTCATCCATTCTCATACTTTTTGACCCATTTCTTAAATATGGATACTACATGGGTCATTACCCACCCACTTTATTTGTTATTCAAACCTCCTATCTTTTATCCAATCAAATCCTAGATCCCAAATTTCTCACAACTCCATCACGTATGCCTTTCCATCGGTCCTCTCCGTAGCCTCCACCACCACCCCAAGTGCTAGCAACGAAATAGACCCATTTTAAGTTATTTAGGCTTAAGCAAACCTTGTCCCATTTTAAGTTAATAACATAATGAACTGTTCGTGTTAACCTTGTCCCATTTTAAGTTATATAGGTTTAAGCAAACCTTTATAACAAGATTGCGTATGTATACAACAAAATCATTAACATAAAATGAAGTATTATGTTTGAAAAAGTTAAGCATGGATAAGTATACGAATTTATAATTTTATTTTTTTTCACTCAGTGCAAGGATGTTTTATTAAGAAAAAGGTATAATTTATAAAATTATTAGTACCTTGTCCCTCATTAAGTTAATATCAGAATGAACTATTCGTGTTAACCTATAAGTGAACTACACGGTCTTTATAATTTTCAAAACAATTATAAATTCGTAAACTTATCTAGACTGTATATTTAAATTTTTCCAATAGTTTAATCTGCTCAACTTATTTTTCGGGTCTGTACGTGTTATCTATCTATTCTAATAAAAGACTGCTATTTTTGCCACTTGTCAATCTCATAGTCTTTCTCACCTTTTTTTCAACCAATTTCGTCCTTATCTTTTAAGTCATTTCAATATATGAATTCAAGTTTATTTTACTAAATGAAAATACTTATTGATTCATTCATTAACATTAATTTAATGGTGAAATAAGTAAATATCAAAATTGAAGTTGTAAACTTGCTATAATAAAATTTGAAAGTCACATGTAATTATAAATTAAAAAAAAAATAAGGTGCATAGATGTCGAAGAATTTGGATATGTGTGGTAAACTACAAATTCTTTTTAAGATGTGATTCGAGCAGTAGTGCATAATATTTTTATATAAGATTGGTTTCAAATTTGGATATAAAATTCTCATATGCCTTTGAACTCAGGAAATGTATATTTTCTTAATTTTCTACAAACATTTTGTATAAATATAGCAAACATGGTGAATACATATTTTATATATCTTGGTGGTTAGCATTAAATCATTGAAGTTGAATATTATAATTATAATCCATATGTATAACGATTTACTATATGAACTATGTGTCATCTATTTATATGATTTTTTTGTGTAGTATAAAGGGTTTTAACAATAAGAAGATCAATATTTAGTTTTTAATATTTTATTCTATAACTCAGACCAAAGTGCATCAGAAACATATATTTTATTACTTGATTTATACTTTTTTTGTACTTAAATATATTTAATTTAATATGCCTTATAAGCTATATTACTTAATTAAAAACATTAAATATTTTAAACCAAAAAATTTGTTTCAAACCCATTCCATTACTTTCGTTTTCCAAAAATCATTTAGGATATTGAAACATACAATATCGTTTTCATCGATTATTTACATAATTCCATATTATATTAACTTATTAATTTTATTTTTATACAAATATAACGACTTGAGGTTATGTTAGTGTTACCCGTTGGTTAGTACATAGTTAACGTGTTTATTATGGTTATATTCAAAATAATGAACAATAAACATTTGATTTATAATATGTGGAATGAGAACATTCGACTTTGGACTAAATCCTAATAACGCCAGCGGCTAAGGCTTAGCCTTTAATACTTATATATATATATATATATATATATATATATATATATATATATATATAATTTTAAAACTAAAAGTTTATTCGGGTTGATCTGAAACCTAGAATTCGGACCCAAGAACCAACCCGAATTACTTCGGTTCAGGTTCGGGTTAGTATTTTCTTGGGTTCGAGTTTCTCGGGTCGGGTTATCTTGGGTTGGGTTTCAAGTTATGGGTAAAAGTGACAAACATACTTTCAACTATTATAAATAAGAATCACTACATTCACTTTATGCAACTTAAAATCTTCTTATATTCTTCTAACTCAAAATAATCACTATTATTTGAACATGGTTTTAAGGTTACTATGTATGTGTCATGTGTATGACGATTACATTCATATGAAATGAAACAAATCATTTATTATATTTTAATTTTTGGTTTTTATGTTGCTTTATTATACAATTTTAATTGTAAAATATAAAGTCAATTAAAATTTTTGTTATACACGGAAGATTAATGGCAACAAATTTATCATAATCAATCAATTTCAAATTCTAAAGATTCTAAGGATGATTATATCATCAAAGTTCACGTAATATGGTATTTGAGATAATCATATATTTTTTTTGGATAATCATGAACAGATGTTCTCAAATGATATTATATTAATTGATTAAAAGTTATGATATTTTATGTGTATGAATATTGTTTTTATGGATATATTATCATTTATCTAGAGTTGACATATACTTGGAGAACCTCTTTTGTCACACAGACAATAATACGTGGCTATATCAAGAGTTATAAACAGACCTATATGTTACCTTATTAAGAGTTACAAACAGACATGAAATAAAGATTTTGATTTGTTGATAAATAATGTATACCTACTAATACAATCACAAATGTAGTGTAAAAATAAGTTTTTACTTATTTCTAGCGTATTTGTGTAATCTTAGTTATGTAATTTCTGTAATTTTAGTGTAAATTGTCACTTAATAGTTAAAGTTTAAATTTTTCATCAATTACCCGTGTAATACACGGGCCTCAAACTAGTTGGGTTATAAAATAGTTAATTTCCCTCATAATATTTTTATTTATATCTCATTTATCCTAGCATGTGTCAAAACCATTTTGGCAATTGAGTTATAAAATATCCAAGAAATTAAAAGTAAAATATTGATTGAAAATCAAACAAATAAGTAGAAATATAATAGTTAAACAAGTAGAAAATAGTCAAGAATAATGTTTTTCTAGGGTTGACTTGTTCCTTCAATGTCCGTTTTTCCCATTAACTTCTTATTGTTTATACAATATATTTCATTTCTTTTTTACCTTTAATATTTTTCCTTTATTTCAAATAACAAACATTATTTATTTTTATCATTTGACAAATTCCGTGTAATACATAAGTTCAAAAGCTAGTTATTGATATACCTCAACAAATTAAAAACTTTACAAAAATCAACATACAACAAGAATGCAAATCAAAACTTTTACAAATTGATTGAAATTAAACATAATCAGCTATTTTCACAAACAAGTTTGATAAGACAAATAGATTGAATTAAAAAGTTAAGCTACGAATAGATTGAATTAAACCTGATAAGAAACAACTAGGGCAATGAGTTGTAGAAAGATCTAGCAGTAAGAGGGCCATGTTATTCTTTTGAGTTTTTTTTGTTAGGGTTTATGATTCGGTCCATCGTTATCACGACGTTACGAGTTGTAGGATGATCAACGGCTATTGTCCAAAGGCGAATTTAAGTCAAACCGAGCCAACCTAAGCAAGCCACCGTTGGCTCGTTTAATTCGACCCTTGAAGGAAGGATTAATGTCCATGTAGGACCCGTGAAAGGCGTTGAAGGGTGTGTACCGTCCCGTCTAAGTAACCAACATAATGACTAAAATTATAAATGACTAAAAACTTTGACATAAAAATTATTTATTTTCGTTCAAAATAACCAAAACTCTAAATTTAATTAAAATAATGAATGATAACCAACTTTATAAATATAAACCAAGTTATTTAAGAAGTTTTAATGTTTTGGACAAAAATCTACTAAGGATCAAGTATCTAAATCTGTTAAGTGAGGTAAGGTGCTAACTCGATAATGACAAGTGTGTAATCGTAATATTGGTGAACACAAAGGTTTGATCACGAGGGGAAAAGCCCTTAACCAAGATAGTCTTACTTCGGTCAAAACTTATCAAGGTAATCTTTGGTCGAATCTCTTCAATCAAGGATTAACTAAGTAATCGTTGATTAAGTCCTTTCGGTCAATGATCAACAAGGTAACATTTGGTCGATGAGTATGTGATTATCGTGATCTCCGGCAAAAAAAACCCCCGGACGGTGAAAACTATCACCGTCAAGTTTATTAATGGTAAAAGGTATTACAATCGCTGTGGAGTATATGATCGAGATTACAATAATAAGCTAATGGTAGAGAGAGTAATTGTTTCTGCTCTAGAGTGTGTGTGATGGTACATGTGTTTCCTACTCGATCATAGCTCAAATAAATAAGAAAATATCACTAACAATATTTCCTAACTATCCGGAAGTCTTCCACTAGCCGCTCCACGACCTTTGACCACGTGCCAATAGCCATCCAGTAGCGAGATAAGTAGGAGAACGAATCTTGTAGCTGTTGTTGATATTTAAACATCCATCTACACATGAGTTCGTCCTGTAACACTAGATTGAACTAGGATCCTGGATCCATGCTCCAGCTAGAGAATGATCTGTGAGGATAATTGATACAAGTACGTCTTAAAGTTGCCATACCTGCCAAACACATCACCATACTAAACACAATCATTAGTAAACAAGTAATACCGAGGATCATCGATCCTTTATATCCTGATACATATTTCAAGGATAAACTATCTATAAGACAGTCAAGGATAGAGGATCCTCAGTATAAAATTCATGGCCTAACAATTGCCTCCAAAATGGCGGTGACAGTGGAATACATCTGTCATTTTGAATTTCAAAATTGCTGCAAAAACTGACGGGACGGTTTTGCCAGAATATTTACCATTTAGCCCTCAAGGTTAATTATAACCGTCTATATATGTCGCCCTATATCTTTGATTATGTACACGCTTCCTTTTGACGCATCAGGTATCCTTTCTACCTTTCTTTCTTTATTTATTTTAAACATGTCTGCTGCTTCGTCTTCTTCTTCCCCGGCTGCTTCTAAACCTTTCGAATAGATTTCCGATGACCGCGAGTTGTCGGAAATGGAACCTCAGTGCCTCATTGTGTCACACCCCGACTTAGGGCCTAGGCGTGTGACCACAAGTTGGTACCTGTTTTGTAAATACATCAGAGTTTATGGGTTTATTTTAGCGGAAGAATTTAGGTTGAATATAATATTAATTTACATTGAAAATTTACTCGGGAATTAAATACCCGAGTATTGGTTTACAAAAGATATGTTTTCATATTACAAGGATTTTATATAAAAAACGGAGCCATCTTGTACGCGCTTCTATCTTCAATAAGACTCCAATCCTTGTTACGCTACTTATGCTTAATTACCTGCAATGGGTTGGAAAAATACGTCAGCTATATGCTGGTGAACACGTATGACTCAATAAAACATTTGGATGAAAATATAATACAAATATAGTTTTCTCTACAAGCTCAGCAGAAGCATTTCTACTTCTGGTCTATGTACCACTTCCCTACACACACAATTGTTCCCGAGCCACGTAGCCCTTTCCGAGAGACTAGTTATGACCATTAGCCCGCAGCCACGTAGCCTTAGAATGATTAGGCTGAACGGTTATGTTTGGATCCAGACACATGTGTATTCGGTCTGAGTTGACTTTATTTTCTACTTTTTATTATAAAGTTTTAGAGATTGCATGATCTCATGTAGACATTGATTGACTCGCTAAAACAAACACCCGTTCGTCTCATTGAGTATAATATGTTTTGACTGATTAAAAAGGTTGACGTATTCACGTGTACCGTTGGTGTTGTAAACCTTGATTGATTGATTGATCGACTGTGAATGATATTAACCTATACATAAATAGGTTTGTATGAATGTTTTGAATGATGTTAAGCTATGATTGTAAGCTTAACCTTGAATCATTTATCTTTGATTGTGAATGAAAACACTTAGTTTTATGTGACGTTTGATATAGCATGCTTTGGCCTAATAGGTTCTATCACGTTGGTAAGTTTCTCCAGGTAAGTAAACGGGTCTCTCGGTTGATTGATATTTATGCGAATTACTTTTCCTTAGGCAAGAAACTTATTACTAGTGATATCCCCCTTCCAGTTACTACATGCCCGTCAAAATATATCTTTCGTTTAACATTACTTCATCATGAAGTAACGTTTATGAAAACATGACTGTGAATGAATGTTTGTAAAACACGATCAAGGTTAAAGGCCATAGCCTTGATTGATAGTCTAAACTATATTTCAAATAACTTAAACATAAATCCTACCTCAACTCGGATACTTAGATTGTTAATACGAAAAGGCAGGATCTTGATCTACTCGCTTATATGATTGTTTCTTGATTATAACTTCGTTTCTTGCACGAATATCGAGAAAACAACACGTCGGCTTGTTACGGAAACAGGGCACGTTTTCCAAGGCTATGTGTGTGTAAAGGAAGGTGTTTTTGGGTTGATTTGAGCTCATGCCCGTCACCCCCCTTTTATAGCCAATCTTGGACCCTGTCGCGTACCGCGCCTGGTCCTTTGGGACTGATCGCATACCGCGACGCCGCAAAAATACACCACCTATGCGGTGGTGACAAGTGGCCTGTCATAATGCGCCACGTGTCAACACGGTGTTCAACACGTGTCCACTGACTCAGCAACCCCATCGCGCTACGCGATGGGTTGTTTGTTACCCCGTCGCGTACCGCGACGAGAGAAGATTTTTATAATTGTCATTTTTGGTCCCTGAACTTTCAAAGTTAGTATATTTAAGCTTAAATTAAGAGGGTTAGGAACGTGGTGTTACATCCTCCCCACCTTTTGAATAATCTCTTCCTTGAGATTTATTGGAATAGATTGTGATACTTTTTCTTCATTTCTGACTCGAGTTCCCACGTATACTTGGGTCCTCGTCTTGAATCCCATTTTACTTTCACGAGCTTGAGTTGTTTGTGTTTGAGAAACTTGATCATGCTATATTCTATGTGAATAGGTTGTTCCACAAACTTAAGCTTCTCGTTGATCTTAACATCTTTCAATGGCATAGCAAGGGTTTCGTCGGCTAAATACTTGCGCAGATTAGATATGTGAAATACGTCGTGAATTCCTTTCATCTCATCGGGTAACTCTAGCCGATAAGCAACTGGTCCAATTCTTTCAAGTATCTTGAATGGTCCAACGAATCTTGGACTCAGTTTTCGTTTCTTCCCGAATCTTACTACACCTTTCCAAGGTGACGCTTTCAATAAAACTCTATCGCCTTCTTTAAACTCTAAAGGCTTGCAACGAACGTCCGCATAGCTCCTTTGTCTGTCTCTTGTTGCCTTTAATCGTTCTCGGATTTGTATAACTTGATCAGTGGTTCTTTGAACAATTTCAGGTCCTGACAACTGACTATCACCTGTTTCTGATCAACATACAGGTGTTCTACACTTACGCCCATACAATGCTTCAAATGGTGCTGCTTGGATACTCGTATGATAGCTGTTGTTGTACGAGAATTCCATCAGTGCAAGATGAGTGTCCCAACTTCCTCCTAAGTCGATAACACAGGCACGAAGCATATCTTCCAAGGTTTGAATTGTTCGTTCACTTTGGCCATCAGTTTGGGGATGGTATGCAGTACTTAAGTTTAATCGAGTCCCCATAGCCTTTTGAAAGCTTGACCAAAAATTTGAAGTGAAACGACTATCTCTATCAGATATGATGGATAGCGGCACACCATATAAGGATACTATATTTTCGACATATAGATGTGCTAATTTATCCATACTAAACGTTTCTTGAATTGGAATGAAATGGGCAGACTTAGTAAGTCTGTCGTCAATAACCCAGATCGCATCATTTTGACGAGAAGTTTTAGGTAACTTCATGATGAAATCCATAGTTATCATATCCCACTTCCATATCCGGGATTTCTGGTTGTTATAGTAATCCTAACGGCTTTTGATGTTCAGCTTTCACTTTTGAACACGTTAGGCACTTAGCTACATACAAAGCAATGTCTTTCTTCATCCCGGTCCACCAATAATCATCTTTTAGATTATGATACATCTTGTCACTTCCCGGATGCATCATGTACTTTGACTTGTGTGCTTCTTCTAAAATCTTATCTCTTAGACTTCCGATCATCGGTACCCAAATCCTTGTACCGAGTCTAAGTATTTCATCACTTCCTTTAACTAGTTGATCGATTGTACCATTCTCTTTTTCAGCTTTAATATTTCATTCTTTTAGTGCCAACTTCTGAGCTTCTTTGATTTGGCTAGCTAGATCGATTTTAAGTTCTAGTCTAAGAGCTAGAACTCTCTTTGGTTTCTCATGTTCTTTTCTACTTAAGGCGTCAGCTACCACATTGGCTTTTCCTTCATGATATACGATTTCACAGTCGTAATCATTAAGTGTTTCCATCCAACGCCTTTGTCTCATGTTCAACTCTTTTTGATCAAATATATGCTTCAAGCTTTTGTGATCAGTGTATACCATGAATCTTACACCATACAAGTAATGTCGCCATAACTTCAACGCAAAAATTATAGCGCCTAATTGAAGATCATGCATGGTGTAATTCTTTTCATGAGCTTTCAATTGTCTCGAAGCATAAGCAATCACTTTCTTTCCTTGCATCAAGACACTTCCCATTCCCGTATGCGAAGCATCGCAGTAAATGATAAAGTTTTCTAGCCCTTCTGGCAAAGCCAGAATCGGTGCATTGGTTAACTTTTGTTTTAGTGTTTTGAATGCTTCCTCTTGCTTCGGTCCCCATTCAAACTTAATTGCTTTTCTTGTAAGTGAAGTTAATGGGACATCTATTCGAGAGAAGTCTTGAATGAATCTTCTATAGTATCAGGCTAAGCCTAGAAAACTTCGGACTTGAGTCAGTGTCTTGGGTTTCTCCCATTTGGTTATAGCCTCAATCTTTGCTGGGTCTACTTGAATACCCTTCTCATTTATAACATGATCAAGAAATTGTACTTCGGACAACCAAAATTCACATTTCGAGAATTTGGCGTATAATTTCTCATTCCTTAGGGTTTCAAGTATGATCTTAAGATGAATTTGATGATCGTCTTTGGATTTTGAATAAACAAGGATGTCATCGATGCAAACAATAACAAACTTGTCTAAATATGGCTTACAAATCCGATTTATCATGTCCATAAAAGCTGCTGGAGCATTAGTGAGTCCAAAAGGCATAACGGTGAACTCATAATGTCCGTACAGGGTTCTAAAGGCTGTCTTTGGTATATCTTCTTCTTGCACCTTCAATTGATGATAACCAGATCTTAAGTCAATTTTAGAAAAACAACTTGCTCCTTGAAGCTGATCAAATAAGTCGTCGATTCTTCGTAATGGATATTTGTTCTTGATCGTGACCTTGTTCAGTTCTCGGTAGTCTATACACATCTTCATTGATCCGTCCTTCTTCTTTGCGAACAAAATTGGAGCTCCCCATGGTGACGAACTCGGTCGTATAAATCATTTCTCTAGCAATTCATCTAATTGTCTCTTCAGCTCCTTCATTTCTGTTGGTGCTAGACGATAAGGTGATTTGGCAATTGGTGATGTTCCTGGAACTAGGTCGATCTTAAATTCTACTTCTCTATCAGGCGGGGCTCCTGGTAGCTCATCAGGAAATACATCTTGAAATTCGGACACGATTGGAACTTCCTCCATCTTCTTTGGTTCGGGTTCTTTCGTTACATAAGCCATGAATGCAAGGCACCCCTTACCTATGCAATGACTTGCTTTAATCTTGGAAATGATTCCTACTTTTCCTCCTTCTTTGTCTCCGGTTATACGAATGGTTTTGTTATTGGGTGTTCGAATGTCGATGGCTCTATCGTTACATAGGATACGGGCTTGATTAAACGATAACCAGTCCATACCTAAAACTATATCAAAACCTGACAATGTCATGGGTAACAATCGTACAGGTATGACGTGATTGGCTAAAGAAATTGTGGCATTATCTAAAGCCTCGGTTATTCTACTTACATTACCATCAGCAGTCTCGACTTCATAGTGTTTATCTAATTTAACTAAGGGCTCATTTAATAGACTACAAAATTTATAATCTATAAAGCTTTGGTTTGCACCCGAGTCAAATAAAACTCTAGCATAAACATTATTTATAGGAAACGTACCGGTGATCACGTCCGGTATATCTGCTGCTGTCTGAGTGTCTAACATAAAGACACGAGCGTTTCCTTTCTTGGCATCGGTCTTCGCACAGCTGCCACTTGCACCAACCGTCATCGTTGTTGGTTTCTTCTTCGGACACTCATTACTATAATGTCCCTTCTCTCCACATACAAAACATTCCACTGTTTTTCTTGTGCAATTTGCTTCCACATGACCCGGTCTCTTACAAAAATTACATGTAACCGAGTTGTTTGGTCGAAGACATCTTCCAAAGTGTCTCCTACCACAAGTCTTGCAAATGGGGCGACTATACACAAATCCCCCTTCTCTTTTCTTCTCCGTCTTTTTCACCTTTCCACCCACACTTGTTTTTCCTTCATCTTTCTTTTTCTCATCTCGGTTCCTCAACATCCCGTCCATCAAATATCCAGCCAACTCCATGGCAGATTCCGTCGTGGTCAGTATATGTGATCGAACTAAGTCACGGATCTCGATTGGCAACCCGTAAATATAGCGCGTCACTTTATTGATTTCAAGAGTGACCAAGTGAGGCACAATTCTACAATACTCAAGGAACTTGGTGTTATATTCCTTGAGATTGGTTCCCACAACCTTGTGGTTCCATAGCTTAGTTTAAATCTGATCCATTTCGTTAATTGGACAGAACTTCTTCATTACCATAGCTTTTAATGTTGCCCAGTCTAGATTGTATAAATTTTCTCTACCCTTGATTCCAATCAGGGTATTCCACCACTCTAATGCCTCCCCCTTGAACATCTGGGAGGTATATTGCACCTTCTCGCTTTCCGTACATTTGCTTATTAGTACAATCGATTCCATTTCCTCCAACCATCGGAGGGTATGTATCATTCCTTTATCCCCGTGGAACTCTTTGGGGTTATAAACTTTGAACATCTTGAAATCACAACCTTCATGTATCTTTAATTTCTTCGTCTTTTCAAGGGGATTGTTTTCAGCAGTCGAGCTTTCATCACTCGCTTCTTTCTTTTTCGGTTCTTTCTCTTTCTTACTTTCTTTCTTTTCCGATTCCTTTTTAATTCTTTCTTTGATTCTCTTTTCGAAGTAGCAGATTCGCTCTTGCTTCGACTTGTTCTCTTATTAGATTATGAAGCAGTACGACTTTGATCATGTTTCAATATTTCATAGATTGGATTCACGGCCTCTTTTATTAGATCACGGATACTAAGCACATAATTTTGTGGTATGGCTTGTATATTCTCCGCAATTGCTTTTTCTTGCATGATTTATTCGATTGTCTTTCCTTTATTGTTTACTTGAGTTTCTTGATTACTATTTGATTTAGACATGCTGTTACATGAATAAAAAAAACTTTCAGAAAAGACACAGTTTATATTACATTTATTTATCTTACAAGAAAAAGATCATAACAACTACAACAGTATATAGCCATAATTTCTAATCCTTAATCCATTTTGTAACAAGATTTTTAATCTTGTCACACTTCTTGACAATCTTTCTCCCTATTCTCTTTTTGTCCCCTTTCTCGTTTCTCAGCTCGTCCATCACCGAATTTGGCGGGTTCGGATATCCCGTTGGTGCGGATGCGGCTGGAAAGAAATAAGCATTCTCTTGTGGATAGAGATGCGGGTTAGCAACGTATGCATGCATTTCTTCATCAGGGATGTTGTTGGTGTAAAACTCCTCGATGAGATTTGCCTCCTCCCGAATCTCTTTGGCTTGCTGGGAGATCAATGGTATTGATCCCTTATAGGATGGAAAATAAGGATATTGATTCTCCTCATCTTCTTTCTTGGAATCCTCCTCTTCCTCGGGATCTTCCTCAGATTCATAAGGATTCTTGATTGGTGCTCAAAATGTTATCTTTTCATTGGGCATCATAACCCTCATTTTTGGTTTCCGACTTGGTTCAGCTATAGTCGGTGGGATCTAGTATTGATAACCCAATGGTGGTGATCCGAATTGCCATCTTCTTTGATCAGAGTGACAATTCATCCAGCTTGATGACTCCGGTTCAGTTTCTTGTTTAATTTTACTTTGCACTTCTTGTTCCTCGGAAGGATGATATGTTGGAATGTCGGAGGGGTAATACCGGGGAACGTTGTCCTCGGTATTATCAGAGATTTCGATTGGAAATTGTTGACTGCTTGGGAGATACACAGGTTGGCTCCCGTATGGTAACGCCGGATTGATTGGTTGATCACGATTGAAAACGCTAGTGTAGTTACTATTGCTACTTTCCATATCGGATGGTTCGTGAATGACTGTCGGTACTGATCGTATGGCTACTCGGTGTCTACGACCAAAGTAGTTAATATAAGACATCTGCACTTTAGTTAGGTTAGGGATAGGAGGTTTACCAATCCTATATTATCCCTACGGATAGTAATAACAATGATAATAATGGTTAAAACCTAGGTACTAATATTTAATACCTAATTCGCTGAAACCGATGGCTCTGGTACCAACCTGTCACACCCCGACTTAGGGCCTAGGCGTTTGACCACAAGTTGGTACCTGTTTTGTAAATATATCAGAGTTTATGGGTTTATTTTAGCGGAAGACTTTAGGTTGAATATAATATTAATTTACACTGAAAATTTACTCGGGAATTAAATACCCGAGTATTGGTTTACAAAAGATATGTTTTCATATTACAAGGATTTTATATCAAAAACGGAGCCATCTTGTACGTGCTTCTATCTTCAATAAGACTCCAATCCTTGTTACGCTACTTATGCTTAATTACCTGCAATGGGTTGGAAAAATACGTCAGCTATATGCTGGTGAACACGTATGACTCAATAAAACATTTGAATGACAATATAATACAAATATAGTTTTCTCTACAAGCTCAGCAGAAGCATTTCTACTTCTGATCTATGTACCACTGCCCTACACACACAATTGTTCCCGAGCCACGTAGCCCTTTCTGGGAGACTAGTTATGACCATTAGCCCACGGCCACGTAGCCTTAGAATGATTAGGCTGAACGGTTATGTTTGGATCCAGACACATGTGTATTCGGTCTGAGTTGACTTTATTTTCTACTTTGTATTATAAAGTTTTAGAGATTTCATGATCTCATGTAGACATTGATTGACTCGCTAAGATAAACACCCGTTCGTCTCATTGAGTATAATATGTTTTGACTGATTAAAAAGGTTGACGTATTCACCTGTACCGTCGGTGTTGTTAACCTAGATTGATTGATTGATCGACTGTGAATGATATTAACCTATACATAAATAGGTTTCTATGAATGTTTTGAATGATGTTAAGCTATGATTGTAAGCTTAACCTTGAAATCGTTTATCTTTGATTGTGAATGAAAACACTTAGTTTTATGTGACGTTTGTTATAGCATGCTTTGGCCTAATAGGTTCTATCACGTTGGTAAGTTTCTCCAGGTAAGTAAACGGGTCCCTCGGTTGATTGGGATTTATGCGAATTACTTTTCCTTAGATAAGAAACTTATTACTAGTGATATCCCCTTTCCAGTTACTACATGCCCGTCAAAATATATCTTTCGTTTAACATTACTTCATCATGAAGTAACGTTTATGAAAACATGATTGTGAATGAATGTTTGTAAAATACAATCGAGGTTAAAGGCCATAGCCTTGATTGATAGTCTAAGCTATATTTCAAATAACTTAAACATAAATCCTACCTCAACTCGGATACTTAGATTGCTAATACGAAAAGGCAGGATCTTGATCTACTCGCTTATGTGATTGTTTCTTGATTATAACTTCTTTCTTGCACGAATATCGAGAAAACAGCACGTCGGCTTGTTACGGCAACTGGGCACGTTTTCCAAGGCTATGTGTGTGTAAAGGAAGCTGTTTTTGGGTTGATTTGAGCTCATGCCCGTCACCCCCCTTTTATAGCCAATCCTAGACCCCGTCGCGTACCGCGCCCGGTCCTTTGGGACTGGTCGCGTACCGCGACGTCGCAAAAATACACTGCCTTATGCGGTGGTGACACGTGGCCTGTCATAATGCGCCACGTGTCGACACGGTGTTCAACACGTGTCCACTGACTCAGCAGCCCCATCGCGCTACGCGATGGGTTGTTTGTTACCCCTGTACTTTCAAAGTTAGTATATTTAAGCTTGAATTAAGAGGGTTAGGAACGTGGTGTTACACATTGCCAATCCGTCGATTGAGATTTGGAAATTTACGGACCCCGAGGTCGACGGTTTTCACTCGTTATTTCCTCCGGGAACCTTATTCCGACCCCACGAATCCAGTGTCAGGTGCGACGTGTTCTCCACAGTTTGGATCTATTTTCCGGCGACTCCATTTCTGATTGGTTACAAGTACCATTTTCCATCTTTCACCCAAAGCTTTTTCGACTCTACAGGCATGTCCTACATACATGCTATGCCGATGATTTGGAGGGTTCTCAGCACTATCATGAGAATCATTGAAGAGGAGAAGATCAATTTTGGCCTTCCCGAGTTATCGTACTTATATACCCTCACTACCCACGGTTCTACTCGTTTCATTTTTAAATCCATGCCCCGACAGCCCCATCCGATCTCAAAAGCCACGCTAAATGATTCCGTGTGGAGGAATCAGTTTTTCTTTGTAAAACGCGACTCAATACCAGGGGGAACTGATCTTCCTTCAACCTGGGTCACGAAGGGTAGGATCCTGGATCCTTAAGGAATAGAAGGATCCTTTATTCTTCATATTTAATCCTTATTGTTTCTTGTTGTCTGCAGTTGAGAACTTCGCTTCATTGATTAAACTACCTGGAACATAAGAGAAAGCAAAACGGTTCCTGAAGCTGGATACCGAAGTTAGGAACTTTCAAGCTCGATTTGTTGAAGGTTTTTGTGATATCTCCTCAAGTTCAAGCATGTCAAGTAAGTTAATAATTTTAAGGTAAATAAAATATAACACTTACCTGTCGATTTTTCTTCTACAGGCACCAAGAAATCAGGAAAGTCTGCTCTCAAGTTCTCCCTAGATGACATCGATTGTATGGTTACTTCTCCCGCTGTCAAGAAGGACGCTTCAAAGGCTGGCACTAGTTTCGAGCCCAAGACTGCTACTACCAGGGCCAAATCTGCAGCTTCCAAGAGGAAAAGATCCTCTGATCCCGAGACCCATTATGACATTGTCAACTCTGTAAGTATATCGTATTCTGTTCTTTAGTATCTTAGGATCCAGTATTGTCACAATTCTGATTCAAAATTTATTGATAGGCTGCAATCGCTATGAGGGATCACTATGAAAAGATTATCCATCAGATGAGCGAGAAAATGTCAGGTTTAGGGAAAGCTGTGGTTGCTAAGGACAAGGCTATGATCCAGCTCTCCAAGGAGAAGAAACAGTTGGAGGATCAGTTATCCTTAGACGAAGCCCAACGTCTAGAGGCAGTGGAGCAGGCGACTGATGAAGCCAAGATGTGGGCTGACAGGTCGCTATTCCAGGCGCGGATCAAGATGGCGAAGGAGGCTGGTGATCCCGCTTTTGACAAGTCGGCTTGGGATGTGGAGAAATGGAAGGCTACAATTGACGACCTTGGTGGTGAGGATGACGAGGATGATTGAGAACACCGAGGCTGGGACCAGTGGCGTTAAGGAGGTGGTTGAGGATGGCAAGGGAGAAGCTGATGCTGCGGTTGAGTATGCAGCTTAAGTGGGCAATGAAGGATATCAAAGACAAGGCCTGAGCCCATTTTTTTGTTTAGTGTTGGCGTTTTTATGAACAATTTCTATGGTCTGTAATAAACAATAGTATTTAGGATAAAGGATCCACGATCCTTAAGACAATGGATGGGGTGACAAAGGTGGAGGGATCCTCTGTTTGTGGGGATGAAGCCTTTGCTGCCCCTGTTTTTAAAATTCCTGCACTTATGAACTGTCACACCCGGCCCTGAACGGCGGAAACAGCCGGGGGCGCGCTAGTGGGGATTGATAATTAAGCACGGGCCATTGCAAACATTCAAAGTAAGATTTTCATTGCGCATGAAATGTTTAATACAAATACATTACATAAAAACATCCAAGTATAAAAACTGTTGAAGATTTCCACGCCATATCCCCTTGCGCGGCGGGAACAACCGCGCGCATCGAAGGGATAGAACTAAAATCTTCCAAAAAGCTAGTTTTAGATGTTCAGCGTGAGGTGCTCTAAGTGTGACTCCATGCGCTACCTAGTTATCTCCTGAAAGACACGTAAAACATTTGAATCAGTATAAACTGAGTGAGTTCACAAGTTTTAGTAACTTGATAATTCGTATTGCATCATAGTCTTGATAAAAATCATTCTGAAACATAATTATGATAGCATCATTAAAACACGTGCTTAGTAAACATAGTTCTGATAACATATTCTGATAAAATCGTTCCGCGGGCTACGCGCGAACATTTCTGGGAACCGTGCTCGTCTGTGTAAGTGGCGCTGCCACTACGAGCGAAATAAGTAATACCGTCCCGCGGGTTACGCGCGGACACTTCTGAAAAACCGTGCTCGTCTGTGTAAGTGGCGCTGCCACTACGAGCGAATAATACCGTCCCGCGGGTTACGCGCGGACGTTGTGCCGGAAAACAAGGCGCTCGTCTGCGTAAGAGGAGCGACCTCTACTAGCGGGCTCAATCCCATAGTACTGCCCCGTGACATGCTAGGCACTCGTCTGTGTAAGAGGTGCGACCCCTACGAGTGGGTGGATCAAACCAGCAGTCCCTACCCTTAGAGTTCCAATGGTAAAGTGATCACTTACTCGAATCTGGTGCACTAACATCGAAAACCATAGATAACCGTTTGCATTGCTCATCATGAAACATAATTTAAACACATAATCGCTTGCATAGCTTGTAAGTATACCATGATAAAACATAATTTAAGTACGTGTCCCTCGCCCCGAAAACAGTTTAAAAATAGTGAAAACAGTGAAAATAGGGGCTGTGAGACTCACCTGTGGTTCTTGTTAAGGGATTAATCGAGATTCGGGTTTTCTTGGTGTTGGCCTCGGAATTGAAGGTCTAGAATACGATTAAATAACAAGAAGTATATATATTAAGATCAAGAAATAGGAGAATATAAGGGTTGGAAAGTAGATCTCAAGGTTATAATCTCGGCTTACCTAGTAACAGGATCGGAAATGAAAACAACGGATGCTTGGGAGATGATTAGTGCAAGTTTGCAGTTCTTAAGAGAGAAGTTTGAAGTGTGTTTGGGTGATAATTTGGGTTACATATTTATAGGCAAGATTTAGGGAACACAATCCCTTGCTTTAGGGGATTGTAATCTTTTCATATCTAGGTGTAATGATGATAAAGTATGGAAATTATTATTATTTATTTAAAAGTGGAGGTGATTGGTCCTAGGGAGTGGATAAAAGATTCTGATTTGATTTGGACAGGACATGCAGGTCTGTGGTTGGTGAGAGTGGGGTGGCCGACAGTTGACTTTTCATGTTACAGTGTGCTTTTTCAGGTACTTTTGTCAGTGTACAGTAAAAAGTGGAAATCTCTGAAACACGCTACTGTTTCCTTTTGGGCGGGAATAATCCTCCTTAAATCTGGAGATTAGGCTAAGTGTTCTGCGCGTATAACTTTGTGCGCATAGCTTTCTGCGTGAAGGACATTTCTTTGCTGCGGGTAGGTGCGTAACCTTCTCGCAGTCAGGGACAATGAGTTTCATTTGTAGATTCTCCAGGTGGTCTTGGTATTTCAACATAGTGATCAGTTATGTTGAAGTCAATTCCATCTTGGAGCTTCAGACAAACTAACTCTCAATGTTCCCGCCATGCGGGGAGGTTAGTTCCCCTTCCGCACGCGCATAAACGATTTGGGATGCACCCGCCTTAGCATCATGCGGGACGGTCAACCCATTAGACAACATAAAGTTGTTACATGAAAACATAAAGACAAAACATTCGCGCATGGCGCATATAACATATGCCCACGCTGGTTCTTACATCGTGCGCTCACGCAGGGCGCACATAACGTGCCCGCGCTGACTCTAACATAGCGCGCTCGCGCAGGGCGCACATAACACATGCCCGCGCTGATTCTAATATAGCGCGCTCGCGCAGGGCGCACATAACACATGCCCGCGCTGATTCTAATTTAGCGCGCATAATATTCATAATCACCTAATTATTAGGTTGATTACTTAGTTATAGGATTGGGAAATTACCGGGTGTCACATTTTCCCCCTGTTAAGAGAATTTCGTCCCGAAATTTAGGAGACGTCGCTGGCAGAAGCCATGTTCTGAAAGAGGTGTGGGTATTTCTTGCGTATTTGATCTTCTCTTTCCCAAGTGAATTCAGGCCCACGCCTTGAGTTCCATTGAACCTTTACTAACTTGATTCTGCTTCTGCGTAACTTTTGTTCTTTCCAATCGGTTACTGCTATAGGTTCTTCTACGAAGTGCAGTTGTTTGTCGATGTGAATCTCGTCCAACGGCAAAATCAACGTTTCGTCAGATAAGCACTTTTTGAGGTTGGATACATGGAACGTATCATGAACTCCACTGAGTTCGGCGGGTAGACGGAGTTTATAAGCAACGGACCGATCCTTTCCAGGATCTCAAATGGTCCAATGTAGCGCGGATTCAACTTTCCTCGCTTGCCGAAACGGGGGACTCCTTTCCATGGAGAGACTTTCAAAAGTACTCTATCCCCTACTTGAAACTCCAACGGTTTCCTTCGCACATCTGCGTAGCTCTTCTGTCTGTCGCGCGCTGTCTTAAGGCGATCCCGTATCTGAAAAATCTTGTCTGTTGTTTCTTGGATCAATTCTGGACCAGTCATTTGCTTGTCACCCACTTCAGCCCAGCACAGTGGGGATCTACACTTGCGCCCATACAAAGCTTCAAACGGCGCAGCTTTGAGGCTTGTGTGATAACTGTTGTTGTAAGAAAATTCAACCAATGGGAGATGAGTATCCCAGCTACCTCCGAAATCGATTGCGCACTGCGCGCAGCATATCTTCCAATGTCTGGATTGTTCGCTCGCTTTGCCCATCCGTTTGGGGATGATAAGCCGTACTCATGTCAAGACAAGTACCTAAAGCCCCTTGTAACGATCTCCAAAACCTTGAGGTGAACCGACTATCTCTATCAGAAATGGACACTGGGACTCCATGTTTTGAAACTACTTCTCGAATATACAATCGGCCTAACTTTTCCATCTTATCGGTTTCCTTGATCGGCAGGAAGTGCGCTGACTTAGTTAGCCGATCTACAATAACCCAGATCGTGTCGTAACCCCCAGGTGTCCTTGGCAGTTTGGTGATGAAGTCCATAGAGATTTGTTCCCACTTCCACATGGGAATTTCTGGCTGCTGAAGTAACCCCGACGGCTTCTGGTATTCAGCCTTCACCTTCGAACACGCCAGGCACTTACTGACATACGTCGCGATGGCGCCTTTAAGATTGGGCCACCAATACAGCGCTTTAACATCTTGGTACATCTTGTCTGCGCCAGGATGTACGGAATACCGCGTCTTGTGAGCTTCGTTTAATACTTGCTCGCGCAATCCTCCCTTGAGAGGGACCCATATGCGGTTAGCGAAATATAGATTGCCGTTCTCTTTAAGTTCCAAACTCTTAATCATACCCCCAAGGGATTCGTTTTTTAACAAACTCTGGTTTCAAGGCTTCTTGCTGAGCGTCTCGGATGCGGGTAGAGAGATCTGCGCGAATGGTCAACCTTAGAGCCTTGACTCGTAGCGTTTTTATTCGCTCCTTCCTACTTAGCGCGTCTGCTACCACATTCGCCTTTCCAGGGTGGTACTTAATTTCACAATCATAATCATTCAACAACTCCACCCATCTTCGTTGCCTCATGTTTAAATCCTTTTGATCAAATATATGTTGAAGGCTCTTGTGATCCGTAAAGATTATACACTTTGTACCATAGAGGTAATGGCGCCAAATCTTTAGCGCGAAGACAACCGCTCCAAGTTCCAGATCATGCGTTGTGTAGTTCTTTTCATTGGTCTTGATTTGGCGCGAGGCATACGCTATGACTTTGTCTCGCTGCATAAGGAAACATCCGAGTCCCTGATGTGAAGCGTCGCAGTAAACGACGATGTCATCCGTCCCCTCGGGCAGAGACAAAATTGGCGCACTACATAACTTCTGTTTCAACATTTGAAACGCCGCTTCCTGATTTTCGCCCCAAACAAACTTCTTGTCTTTCTGAGTTAGCGCGGTCAGAGGTAGAGCTATCTTGGAGAAGTTCTCAATGAAGCGTCGATAGTAGCCAGCTAGTCCTAGGAATTGCCTCACCTCAGTTGGGGTTTTTGGCGCTTCCCAGTTTTCGATGGCCTTGACTTTGGAAGGATCAACGTGTATTCCTTTCTCGTTTACAACGTGACCGAGAAAGTGAACTTCTCTAAGCCAAAACTCACACTTGGAAAACTTCGCATACAACTTTTCTTTTCTCAACAATTCCAAAATCAATCTCAGGTGTTGCTCATGCTCGGCCTTGGTCCGAGAGTAAATCAGAATATCATCTATAAATACAATTACAAATTTATCCAAGTATGGTTTGCACACGCGGTTCATCAGATCCATGAATACAGCCGGCACATTAGTTAGCCCGAAAGGCATCACTAAGAACTCATAATGGCCGTATCTAGTTCGGAAGGCTGTTTTCGGCACATCTTCCTCATGGACCCTAAGTTGGTGGTATCCTGACCGTAGATCTATCTTCGAATAATAACTGGATCCCTGCAACTGGTCAAATAAGTCGTCAATCCTCGGTAAGGGGTACCGATTCTTGACTGTCAGCTTGTTCAGCTCCCTGTAGTCAATACACATTCTGAACGAACCATCCTTCTTCTTAACAAACAGTACTGGAGCTCCCCAAGGTGAAAAGCTTGGGCGTATGAAACCCTTATCCAATAGTTCCTGTAACTGATTGGATAGCTCTTGCATCTCAGATGGAGCTAGTGGATAAGGCGCTCGAGCTACTGGCGCAGCTCCTGGGACTAAATCAATACGAAATTCGACTTGTCGCGGCGGCGGTAATCCGGGCAAATCTTCAGTAAAAACTTCTGGAAATTCGCGCACTACTGGTAAGTCTTCAATTCTTCGCTCATCTCCTTCCTTCTCTACTACATGCGCCAGGAAGGCGTAGCACCCTTTCCTTAGGCACTTGCGCGCCTTTAGGCACGAAATCAGTTTCGTCGCAACTCCCCTTCATTCCCCTTGAATCACCAAGATTTCTCCGTTCAACAGTGGGATCCGAACTTGCTTCTCATGGCAAATAACCTCCGCGTGGTTCTCGACTAACCAATCCATACCTACCACAATGTCAAAACTTCCCAAGTCTATTGGCAACAAGTTAATATTGAACCCGTGACCTCCCATGACTATTACACATTGTTCAGTTCTTTCGTTCGCGCATAACTGCCTACCATTGGCTAGTTTTATAGTATAAGGTGTGTCTAGCCTACTGGTTGCTAGGCCTAGGGAGTCTTTAAACTCAGTGGATATAAAACTTAGGTCAGCGCCAGTATCAAATAAGACAGATGCAAAATGGCCGTTAAGCAAAAACGTACCGGTTACCACATTCGGCTCTTCTTTAGCTTCGCCCGCGCCGATCACAAAAGCTCTCCCGCGAGCTTGGTTTCCCCTTTGCGGACAATCCCGACTGAAATGCCCTGGCTTTCCGCATGCGTAGCAGTTGTCACTAGCTCCAGCTTCCTTAGCACGGCAATTCACCGTCTTGTGCCCTGACCTGTTACACTTGGCGCACATGACGCTCGCGCATTCACCCTCGTGGTGAAACTTGCATTTGTTGCACCGTGGGTAAGGCCCGCTGTATCCTTTCCTTGATGGCTCCGCGGCTTGGATCGCGTAAACCCTTGCGCTCTCCTGCTTCTTGAACGGTGGCTGCTTGGAGTCGGACCCTCGGTGGTGAGAGTTCCATTTCCTCTTGGAGTCAGAGGTTCGCTGCTCGTTTCCGCGCGTAGTCAACATACCCGCACGGACCGTATCCCTTGTAAGGGTGATGGCCCGCGCTACCGCCTCATCAAAGGTTGGGGGCGCTGCGGCGTTGAGCGGAACCCTAACAACAGGAGGTAACCCAAAGATATACCTCTCGATCTTCTTTTCCTCCGTGTTTGCCATGTCTGGCACCAACTGGCAAAGCTCGTTGAACCGGTTGTTGTAGGCGTCGATATCCGTTCCTACCATGGTGTGGTTCCAGAATTCCTGTTGTAGACTCTGAATTTCTGCGCGAGAGCAGAACTTTCTCATCAACATTTCCTTCAGCTCCTCCCAGGTCTTGTGAAGAGCAACTTCTCGCCCCATAGTCTTCACTTGAAGCTTCCACCAAGACGAAGCTGCTTCTTGGAACATGCAGGTCGCGTAAAGGACCTTCTGGTTCTCACTACATCCGCTAATGGAGAGAACTGTCTCCATCTTGTCAATCCAGTTGTAGAGCCCAATGGCCCCTTCGGTACCCTTGAATGGCCAAGGCCTACAGGCCATAAATGTCTTATAGGAGCACCCTTTGTCCAAGGCTCCTGATTCGGGTTCTGGGGTCTCGTTCTCCTGACGACCCTGACTAGATTCGGCCTTGCTGGCCTCATGTGTCGCGATCGCCTGCGCGATTATTTTCGCGAGTTCCTCGGGTGTCATGGTAATTCCCTTGGCTCTAGTTGGAGGCATTCTCGCTTTAAAAAAGAATGAAAATATATCAAACTTAGCGCATGTACTCTGAGCACATAATGTTCTTATCTTTATTCACTAGACACTGTGTGACCCGTGTTCCTAAGTGCGTGTATAGTTTCTTTTGAAAATATTTTCTTTGAAAAATATTTCATGCGATTCCCCAACGGTTATAGTCTAGGTTAAAACTTCTTTTCCTAGTTCGCTATAACCAATGCTCTGATACCAATCTGTCACACCCGGCCCTGAACGGTGGAAACAGCCGGGCGCGCGCTAGTGGGGATTGATAATTAAGCACGGGCCATTGCAAACATTCAAAGTAAGATTTTCATTGCGCATGAAATGTTTAATACAAATACATTACATAAAAACATCCAAGTATAAAAACTGTTGAAGATTTCCACGCCATATCCCCTTGCGCGGCGGGAACAACCGCGCGCATCGAAGGGATAGAACTAAAATCTTCCAAAAAGCTAGTTTTAGATGTTCAGCGTGAGGTGCTCTAAGTGTGACTCCATGCGCTACCTAGTTATCTCCTGAAAGACACGTAAAACATTTGAATCAGTATAAACTGAGTGAGTTCACAAGTTTTAGTAACTTGATAATTCGTATTGCATCATAGTCTTGATAAAAATCATTCTAAAACATAATTCTGATAGCATCATTAAAACACGTGCTTAGTAAACATAGTTCTGATAACATATTCTGATAAAATCGTTCCGCGGGCTACGCGCGAACATTTCTGGGAACCGTGCTCGTCTGTGTAAGTGGCGCTGCCACTACGAGCGAAATAAGTAATACCGTCCCGCGGGTTACGCGCGGACACTTCTGAAAAACCGTGCTCGTCTGTGTAAGTGGCGCTGCCACTACGAGCGAATAATACCGTCCCGCGGGTTACGCGCGGACGTTGTGCCGGAAAACAAGGCGCTCGTCTGCGTAAGAGGAGCGACCTCTACGAGCGGGCTCAATCCCATAGTACTGCCCCGTGACATGCTAGGCACTCGTCTGTGTAAGAGGTGCGACCCCTACGAGTGGGTGGATCAAACCAGCAATCCCTACCCTTAGAGTTCCAATGGTAAAGTGATCACTTACTCGAATCTGGTGCACTAACATCGAAAACCATAGATAACCGTTTGCATTGCTCATCATGAAACATAATTTAAACACATAATCGCTTGCATAGCTTGTAAGTATACCATGATAAAACATAATTTAAGTACGTGTCCCTCGCCCCGAAAACAGTTTAAAAATAGTGAAAACAGTGAAAATAGGGGCTGTGAGACTCACCTGTGGTTCTTGTTAAGGGATTAATCGAGATTCGGGTTTTCTTGGTGTTGGCCTCGGAATTGAAGGTCTAGAATACGATTAAATAACAAGAAGTATATATATTAAGATCAAGAAATAGGAGAATATAAGGGTTGGAAAGTAGATCTCAAGGTTATAATCTCGGCTTACCTAGTAACAGGATCGGAAATGAAAACAACGGATGCTTGGGAGATGATTAGTGCAAGTTTGCAGTTCTTAAGAGAGAAGTTTGAAGTGTGTTTGGGTGATAATTTGGGTTACATATTTATAGGCAAGATTTAGGGAACACAATCCCTTGCTTTAGGGGATTGTAATCTTTTCATATCTAGGTGTAATGATGATAAAGTATGGAAATTATTATTATTTATTTAAAAGTGGAGGTAGGGAGTGGATAAAAGATTCTGATTTGATTTGGACAGGACATGCAGGTCTGTGGTTGGTGAGAGTGGGGTGGCCGACAGTTGACTTTTCATGTTACAGTGTGCTTTTTCAGGTACTTTTGTCAGTGTACAGTAAAACATGGAAATCTCTGAAACACGCTACTGTTTCCTTTTGGGCGGGAATAATCCTCCTTAAATCTGGAGATTAGGCTAAGTGTTCTGCGCGTATAATTTTGTGCGCATAGCTTTCTGCGTGAAGGACATTTCTTTGCTGCGGGTAGGTGCGTAACCTTCTCGCAGTCAGGGACAATGAGTTTCATTTGTAGATTCTCCAGGTGGTCTTGGTATTTCAACATAGTGATCAGTTATGTTGAAGTCAATTCCATCTTGGAGCTTCAGACAAACTAACTCTCAATGTTCCCGCCATGCGGGGAGGTTAGTTCCCCTTCCGCACGCGCATAAACGATTTGGGATGCACCCGCCTTAGCATCATGCGGGACGGTCAACCCATTAGACAACATAAAGTTGTTACATGAAAACATAAAGCCAAAACATTCGCGCATGGCGCATATAACATATGCCCACGCTGGTTCTTACATCGCGCGCTCGCGCAGGGCGCACATAACGTGCCCGCGCTGACTCTAACATAGCGCGCTCGTGCAGGGCGCACATAACACATGCCCGCGCTGATTCTAATATAGCGCGCTCGCGCAGGGCGCACATAACACATGCCCGCGCTGATTCTAATTTAGCGCGTATAATATTCACAATCACCTAATTATTAGGTTGATTACTTAGTTATAGGATTGGGAAATTACCGGGTGTCACATGAACTATTAGTAACTCTTACTTAACCCGGATGGATGGTCCATCTTTTGTATGGTGAAGTCCGGGTTAAGAATTTTGGATAAGTCCTTGCGGATTATTTTAACTAATATATAAATCTTTTGACTTTTTACTTGTTGTTTATTTTGAAAAATTTGTTAGATATAACTTTAACATTATTGATAGTTTGGCAAACACTTTTAAGTAAAAGATTTTTAGGATAAAAGATCCTTATGAAAATCGTTTAGAATAGAATATCCTTAGGAAAAAATATTAGGAAAGAATATCCTTAAATAATAAATATTAGGATAAGACATCTTGAACAATCGATAAAATTTATATAAGAGAATTTAAACTGAAAGTTCCAAAATTAATGCAACAAATATCATACATAAGTTAATTAGAAGAGATCATACCAGAAGGTCTAGATAGACCTAAATTACCAGAAGTATTGAGCTCTTAATGATCCTTAAAGGAATAGCTTTAGGATCCGGGATCCTTAGTTTCTTGATCTTCAGAAGGAACTTAGAAAATCTGTTGCAAATAATTCATAATATCAACTGAGATCAAACCCATTAAGCTGGGGACAAGCCCAAATAATAAACTGGGGACAAGCCCGTGCAACTGGGGACAAGCCCGTGTAATCTAGGGACAAGCCCGTGTAATCTGGGGACAAGCCCGTGTAACTGGGGACAAGCCCAAAACTAGTGTTAAACTGGCGACATGGCCCTTGAGAAGAGGTGAAAACCCCTTAAACCTTAGGATTAAACTGGCGACAAGGCCCTTGAGAAGAGGTGAAAACCCCTTAAACCTTAGGAAATGGTACGTCTACCATAATTCGTAGGATCCTCCATATAGCCGGAAACAACGAAATTGTCAGCCACTAAACGTGTACTGGTCCCGCTGCCCCGGACTATACATCGGATAGCGTGCGCAACTGGCGATCGTGTGAAAGGTGAAAACCTTTAAACCGTAGGGGATATGACCATCGGGGGTCATATCCAAACGTGGGCTAGGCCAAGAGAAATAAGATAATATCTCAAATGCAAAGGAGAGGTGGCCAACCTCTTGAACATCACATGATTCATTATAATCCTGCATGGTTATTCAAAACTAGGAAAAAAATAAAGTGTTAAGAATATATTATCCTTAAATTAACAGTAAAATTCAAAAACAATAATTGATCAGAAAGATGTTACCAAATTAAGGATCCTAGATCCTTCTTTGGATAATATATCATCTGAGGATAATGGATCCTAATCAGAAAAAATATTTCTTGAGATGGATGGCATTCCATGTTCTTGGTAACATGTTGCCTTCCATTGTGAGCAAATGATATGCCCCCTTTCCTGCTTCCGACTCAATTTGATAAGTTCCTTCCCATTTGGGCGCTAGCTTCCCATCAGCCGGATTTGTTGTGTTTTGGAAGGCTTTCCTTAACACTAGATCTCCTTCTTGAAATCTTCTGACTCTGATATTTTTGTTGTATGCCCCAGCTACTCTTTGTTGATAAGTTGCCATTCTGATCTTTGCTAGGTCTCTGAGTTCTTCTATAGTATCCAAGTCTTCAAGAAGTATTTCTTCATTGGCTTCAGGATCACGGATGCTCGTTCTCGCAGTAGGAACCACCATTTCTGTGGGAATTACTACTTCGGATCCAAACACCAATGAAAAGGGTGTTTGGCCTGTTGCATTCTCTGGAGTTGTCCTGTCTGCCAAAAGAACATAAGGAAGTTCTTCAGCCCATTTTCCCTTCTTGGATCCTAGCTTCTTCTTTAAATTGTTGATGATATTCTTGTTGCTAGACTCTGCTTAACCATTGGCTTGAGGATGAACCGAAGTTGAAGTAATCATTTTGATGCCCCAACTGTCACAAAAGTTAGTAGTTCTATTCCCGATAAACTGGGAACCATTGTCACAAACAATTTCAGCAAGAATACCAAATCTAGTTATAATATTTAGTTTAATAAAAGATATCACTTCCCTTTCTCAGACTTGTACAAATGCTTCTGCCTCAATCCATTTGGAGAAGTAGTCAGTCATAGCAAGCATAAAGACCTTTCCACCTGGTGCTTTTGGTAGTTTGCCTACAATATCCATACCCCATTTCATGAAAGGCCATGAGGAGGATATAGGATATAGAGGCTCCGTTGGCTGATGAAGGATGCTCGCGTGTCTTTGACAAGCATCACATTTTCTTGAATATTTCACTGCATCCTTCTTCATTATTGGCCAGAAGTATCCAGTTCTGAGTATCCTGGAAAATAATGCTCTTCCACCTGTGTGGTTGCCGCAATCTCCTTCGTGAAAGTCTTTAAGTACTTCCTGGATTTCAGGATCCTCGATGCACCTCAAGTATGGACCTGCAAGAGATTTTCTGTATAGCCTATCATCTAATAAAATATATTGCGATACCTTGAGTCTGAAGGATTTTGGATTCTCCGTAGATGGGATCTCTTCGGTCTGAATGTACTTTTTGATCGGGAGGATCCAGGATCCTTGATTGTCCGAGGATAATGGATCCCAAAGTACAATCTGCTTATGACTTGTTATTTTCCCAACTTCTTGCTCTCCTATTGCTGGCGAGAGTATGTGAATAATTGGGATCTTCGTATTTTCTGGTATTTTTAGGGATGAGGCTAAATTTGCTAAGGCGTCTGCCCCAGCATTTTCCTCTCTTGGTACCTGTACTATACTAAACACTTCGAAGGATTTTGCTAATTCCTTCACAATTTCTAAATATTTGATCATATTTTCACCTTTTACGGTATAAGAACCATTAAAGTGGTTAGTAATGAGTAAAGAATCCATATAAACTTGAAGATACCAGATCCTCATACTTTTGGCTAAAAGTAAACCTGCTATGAGTGCTTCGTATTCTGCTTCATTGTTGGTAGCTTGGAATGCACATGCAATGGACAGGGGTATTATGTCCCCCTGTGGCGATTTCAGTAGTATGCCCAATCCCGTTCCTCTTACGTTTGATGCTCCATCTGTGAAGAGGATCCAAGGATCCTTGGTCTTTTCCAGTTGTTGGACCTCCAAGTCAGCTTCTTTTTGTAGATCACTAGTGAAATCAGCCACAAAGTTCGCCAGTTCTTGAGACTTGATTGCTGTTCTTGGCTCGTACTGGATATCATATGCACTTAACTTCACTGCCCTTTTGGCCATTCTACCTGATAACTCTGGTTTTCTAAGAACATTGTTCACAGGATAATTAGTTCTCAAAATAATAGGATGAGTTTCAAAATAGTGTCTCAATTTAGTAGAAGCCATAATTAAAGCAAGAATTAATTTTTCAAGATGAGAGTACCTAGCTTCTGCATCTAACAGACTCTTACTTACATATTATACAGGGTGTTGTTCACCTTCATGATCCTTGACGAGAACAACACTTACTGCATTACCTGAAACTGCTAGGTATAAATACAAGGATTCTCCGTCCACAGGCTTCATTAAGGATGGTGCTGAGGATAAGTAATCCTTCAATGACTTGAGCGCAGCCTCATGCTTTTCTGTCAATTCAAACTTCTTATTCTTTCTAAGAATATCGTAGAAGTCTTTGCATTTCTCGGAGGATATTGAGATGAATAGGTTGAGAGAAGCTATTCTTCCCGTTAGTTTTTGGACGTCCTTGACGTTTGCAGGCGATTTAAGGTTGATGATGGCTTCATTCTGTTCAGGGCTTGCTTCAAATCCTCTTTTAGTCACCATATATCCAAGAAACTTTCCAGCCTTAACACCAAAGTGGCTTTGACAGATTCAGTTTCATGTTATATTGGTCAAGGATATTAAATGCTTCCTCGAGGTCTCTAAGGTGATCCTCAGCTTTCTTTGATTTTACCACCATATCATCTATGTAGACCTCCATAGTCTTACCCAACTGATCCTTGAACATCATGTTGACTAATATTTGGTATGTTGCCCCTGCATTTCTTAGTCCAAACGGCATAGCAATATAACAATATATGTCGGTAGGAGTCATGAATGCAGTATCTTTCTGATCAGATGGTTCCATCTGAATTTGTTGAAATCCAGAGGAAGCATCCATGAAAGAAAGCATTTCATGTCCTGCCGTTGCATCCACCATGGAATCTATATGTGGCAATAGGAAAAGATCCTTGGGGCATGCCTTGTTTAAATCGGTAAAATCGACACACACCCTCCACTTTTCATTCTTTTTGTTAGGGCACGAAAATTTGACATTGTGGATACGTTATCATGACATATGTCTGGATCAGTTATCCTTAGCATTTATTCCCATTCGTATCAGGATCAAGGATCCTCAGTACTTATTACTAATTAACAGTTGTTCTCATGTGTAGTCTTATATTTAGCAGGTATAACGGTTAGAAAACTCAGTCTATCCACTAACTTTCAGTCAAGAAGATATTGACGTGTCTGGATCAATTATCCTTCTAAAGAGTTCCAGAGCTATGTCAGGATCATGGATCCTCGGTATTTGGTACTGTTAACGGTTGTTTCTTATATGAAGGTTGATATTCATCAAGTGCAACAGCTCCAAGACTTATTCCACCGGATATCTCGCAATTGAACTTGTCAAACACGTGGTCAAAGTGGATGTTACGTTTATATTGAAGGCAATGGCGGATTTTTAGGGATTATTAGTTAATTGTATTTATTATTAATAACTCCATTGAGTTATGATCAGTTAAGGCACACACCCTATATGTAACACACCAGCTACATTCATAGAGGAGGACAGCAATACACACACACACTTAGAATTATTGTAAACACTGATCATAATCTCCAAATCTTGTATCCTCATTTTTCATATTAAGAAAGTGGTGATAGACGATTTGTCATCACCCGGGGTTTTTGTGTCGGCAATCCGAACCAGATCAAGGGCTTTTCCCCGTAACAAATCCGTGTGTTTGTGTTTGCAATCGATACATACTTGTTCCATCATCATAGCACTAATCCTCACTAAACGAATTTGGATACATTATCCTTAGCATATTTTTATCCAAAACAATTTGGTGCTCATCGTGGGGCAATTGGTGCTATAAATCCATATTATTCCTATCATTTTCAACCTTTTCATACCCATATCACTATCAATGGCCTCTCAATCAACCTCTGCTTCATCAACCATGTCGTCTACGGTTCCTCTCTCATCAAGGACTTTGCCATCGATGCCTCCTCCTCTAGCAGCAGCTCCAAGGACCACCGTGACTGGAAACAAGACACAAATTCCAGTCTTCCAGAGCTCAAAATCCACTGCTGCCACTCCAGTGGTCAAATCTAACAATGATGTTTCTGCTATGTTTTCACAGGTTAAGGCATACATGGAGCAGCAAAACAAAACCAACCAGAGGATCCTACATGAAATTGAAGATCTCAAGAAAAGAAAGAGGCCAGCGGAGGATCAGACTCCCTTGATGCCCAGGGTGCTGGATTTCACTACTCCAGGATCCGTGGCTCAACATGCTCAAGGATCCTCCATCCTTCAGCAAGGATCATCCATCCTTCAACCAGGGTCCGTGGGTCAGCATACTCAAGGATCCTCGATCTTCCAGCAAGGATCATATATCCTTCAACAAGGGTCCATGGGTCCACAGACTCAAGGATCCTCACTATTTCAGCCAGGATCATCTATCCTTCAACCGGGGTCTATGGATCAACTAGCTCAAGGATCCTCAGCCTTCCTGCAAGGATCATCCATCCTTCAACCAGGATCCTTAGGACTATATCTTCAAGGATCCTTCAACTCTCAACCATTAGGATCCTTCAACCCCAGTCAAAGATCCTTCATCCAGGATCAAGGATCCTCAGGAGTTCAACATCAAAGGTCATCCGAGATCCATGAAGGAGATATAATCCCCATGTAGACTATAGCTTCAAGTGGACCAACTCCAGTAGCAGATGCTTCTTACCTCAACCACTCCTCTTGAATGCCAACCTTCACCCAGCAAAGAGGTAACTTTTATGATCATATATCCTTAGATGCTAACCGTGGTTCCATGCAGAGTACAGGTATCAACCAAGCTATGGCTAAGGAACTACAAAAACTTAAGGATATGATATCCAGCGTACCCAGGGTGGTCCGTCCAATTCCCGAGATACCGGAAGGGAGCCACAAGTTATCTAGATTCGCTCCACCTATCTGTGATGCTGAAATCCTGAAACGATTCTAGCCTCCCAACATGAAGACTTATGATGGGACCACAGATCCTGAGGAACATGTTGCACAATATAGGGAGCGTATAGAGATTAATCCAATTCCTGAGAGGCTCAAGGAGGCTTGTCTGTGCAAAGGCTTCAGATCTACACTGACGGGATCTGCATTAAAATGGATGCTAAGTCTTCCTCCCTTTACAATTACTTCTTTCTCGCACTTAGTTAACTTGTTCAACAGTCAATTTTTCTGTAGTAGGAAATTTGAGAAGTTAACTAGTGATTTATACCGAGTTATCCAGCCTAGTGATGAATCCCTTAGGGATTTTGTTACGAGGTTTGGAAGGGAAGCTCTGTAAATCCCTAATCTTGACATGGATACTGCTGTTGAAGCATTCAATATGGGACTTCAAAGGGGCTCCCCCTTTTATGATGATCTTGTGATGATTCCTTGCAGGTCCTTAGATGAAGCCAGAAACAGGGCGCTCAGATTCATATGGTTGGAAGATGACAAGAGGATCCAGGATCGTCTGGGGAATCAAACAAAGCAAGAATCCTCCGATAAGAAGCAAGGGTTCTCGTTCAAGAACAACAACTCGAAAACCTACTGCAAATTCAACGATCAAAACGTCCGAGCGGTTGAAGAAGGAGACGATGATGAAGACTACCCAAGCATCTCAGAATACTGCTTCTCAGTAGATACCCTTGGTTTAATTTATGCCATGAAGGATCTAGGGGAGAAGTCAAGGTGGCCCCGAAAGAACGACAAGTCAACCACCTTCAGAGACAAATCCAAATGGTGTGTTTTCCATGAGGATTTTGGCCACATGACGGACGATTGCAATGGTTTAATGAGGGAAATTGGATACCTCCTGAGTAAGGGTCATTTTAAGGAATTGTTGGGAAGAAAAAATTCAAGGATCCAGGATCCTGAAGAGGTTCCTCAAAAAGCAACTCCGCCCCCACCAGATGCTCAAGTGATCAACTTCATTTCCGGTGGCCCAGACATATGTGAAACTTCCTTCTCCGCATCTAAGAGACTTGCCAAGGAAACCAAGTTGGATAATGGGGAACGACCAGTCATATCCACCACTTTGACGACTGACAAAAGGATCTTCATCGATGAAGAAGATAAATCAAGCATACAAGATCCTCACCAAGACGGTTTGATTGTCACTTTATGTATTTCTAACCATTGCAGGATCCTGGTAGATGGTGGGAGCTCAGCCAATATCATCTAACATGATGTTCTTCCGAAGATGAACATACCAGACTCGGAGATCATTCCAAGGACATCGGTGCTAATTGGTTTCAGTGGAGAAACCAAGAAGACATTGGGGACATTATCCTCCCAATATATATCGAAGGGTTAAATTCTTACCAAAGATTTTGTGTTATTGATAACCTTTCTTGTTGCAATGTTATTTTAGGCAGGCCTTAGTTACATGGGATGAAGGCGGTAGCCTCTACTTACCACCAATGCATTAAACTCCCAACTCCTTGGAGAGTAGTAAGGATAGATGGTGACCAAGTGGAAGCCAAGAACTACTATTCTTCATCCATGAAGCTGACAGCTAAACAGACGATAGCATAGCAATTACATCAAAATCCTAGGAATGTACTAGAAGCTCGAGAACAGGACCTAAAACAAGTATCCTTGGATCCCGAGGATCCAGACGTGAAAATATTCCTAGGATCCAGTATCCCCAGTGAGATCGAGGAGGATATAATATCCTTCCTAAAGCGAAGAAAGTCCACGTTCGCCTTCAAACATACAGACATGACAGGTATTTCGAAGGAGGTAATTACTCATAAATTGGGCCTTGATCATTCTATTAAACCCGTCCATCAGAAGCGAAGGAAATTCGCTCATGAGAGGAACGCGATCATACAATAAGAAGTTGAAAAACTTCTTAAGGCCGGTATGATCAGAGAGGTTAAGTATCCTCGATGGTTGGCTAATGTGGTTGTTGTTTCAAAAAAGAATGGAAAGTGGAGGATGTATGTCGATTTTACCGATTTAAACAAGGCTGCCCCAAGGATCCTTTCCCATTACCACATATAGACTCCATGGTGGATGCAACGTCAGGACATGAAATGCTTACCTTTATGGATGCTTCCTCTGGATTTCATAAAATTCAGATGGAACCATCTGATCAAGAGGATACAGCATTCATGACTCCTACCGGCATATACTGTTATATTGCTATGCCGTTCGGAATAAGAAATGCAGGGGCAACATATCAAAGATTGGTCAACATGATGTTCAAGGATCAGTTAGGCAAAACCATGGAAGTCTACATAGATAACATGGTAGTGAAGTCAAAGAAAGCTGAGGATCACCTTAGAGACCTCGAGGAAGCATTCAATATCCTTGACCAATATAACATAAACTGAACCCGTCAAAATGCCATTTTGGTGTTAAGGCTGGAAAGTTTCTAGGATACATGGTGACTAAAAGAGGAATAGAAGCAAGCCCCAAGCAGATAGAAGCCATCATCAATCTAAAATCCCCTGTGAATGCTAAGGATGTCCAGAGGCTGACGGGAAGAATAGCTGCTCTCAACAGATTCATCTCCAGATCCTCGGAGAAGTGCAAAGATTTCTACGACATCCTTAGGAAAAATAAGAAGTTCGAATGGACCGAGAAGCATGAGGCTGCACTCAAAGCCTTGAAGGATTACTTATCCTCAGCTCCAGCTCTGATGAAACCTGTGGATTGAGAATCCTTATACATGTACCTAGTTGTATCAGGAAATGTTGTAAGTGCTGTCCTTGTGAATCATGAAGGTCAACAACATCTGGTATATTATGTAAGTAAAAGCCTCTTAGACGCATACGTCAGGTATTCTCACCTTAAAAATTAATTCTTGGTTTGATTATGGCCTCAACCAAGTTGAGACACTATTTTGAAACACATACTATTCTTTTAAGAACTAATTATCCTGTTAAGAATGTGCTTAGAAAACCAGAATTGTCAGGAAGGATGGCCAAATGGGCTATGAAACTAAGTGCATTTGATATTCAGTATGAGCCCAGAAAAGCCATTAAATCACAGGCGCTTGCAGACTTTGTGGCTGATTTCAATAGTGACATGCAAAAGGAAGCTGATTTGGAAGTTCAGCAACTGGAAGAAACCAAGGATCCTTGGATCCTCTTTACTGATTGAGCGTCCAACGTAAGAGTAACGAGATTGGGTATCCTACCGAAATCGCCACAGGGGGACATAATACCCCAGTCCATTGCATGTGCATTCCAAGCCACCAACAATGAGGCAGAATACGAAGCACTAATCGCAGGTTTGCTTTTAGCTAAACAGATGAGGATCAGGTATCTTCAAGTTTATATAGACTCTTTACTTATAACTAACCACTATAACGGCTCTTATACCGTAAAAGGTGAGAATATGGTCAAATATTTAGAAATTATGAAGGAATTAGCGAAATCCTTTGAGTTGTTTAGTATCATGCAGGTACCTAGAGAAGAAAACGCTGGGGCAGATTCCTTAGCAAACCTGGCATCATCGTTGAAGATTCCAGATGATGTAAAGATACCCATCATTCATATATTATCTCCGACAATTGGAGAACTAGAAGACATGAAGATGGCAGTGTATTGCACGGGAGAACCTAAGGATCCTCCATCCTATTCAAAAGTAGGATCTTGGATCCTTCCAATCAAAAAATTCCTCCAAGATGGAGAGATACCTACAGGGGAAAATCCTAAAGCTTTCAGATTAAAGGTATCACAATTCATAATTTTACAAGATGGCGTGTATAGAAAATCTCTTGCGGGTCCCTATTTGAGATGCATCGAGGATCCTGAAATACAAGAGGTACTTCAAGACTTCCACGAAGGCGATTGCGGCAACCACACAGGCGGAAGAGCATTATTCTCCAGGATACTTAGGACTGGATACTTCTGGACAAAAATGAAGAGAGATGCCATGGAATACTCGAAGAAATGTGATGCTTGTCAAAGGCATGCAAACATCCTACATCAACCAGCAGAACCTATGTATCCTATATCCTCATTATGGCCTTTCATGAAGTGAGGCATGGATATTATGGGTAAACTACTTAAGGCACCAGGAGGAAAAGTATTCATGCTTGCGATGACTGATTACTTTTCAAAATGGATAGAAGCAGAAGCTTTTGTTCAAGTACGCGAAAAAGAGGTGATATCTTTCATTAAAAGAAATATTATTACTAGATTTGGTATTCCTTCGGAAATTATTTGTGACAATGGTTCCCAGTTTATCGGGAAAAGAACCACTAACTTTTGTTACGGTTGGGGAACCAAGATGATTACCTCCACTCCAGTACATCCTCAAGCTAATGGTCAAGCGGAGTCTAGCAACAAGATAATCATCAACAACTTAAAAAAAGAAGTTAGGATCCAAGAAAGGAAAGTGGGCCGAAGAGCTGCCTTATGTTCTTTGGGCTGATAGAATAACACCCAATAATGCAACAGGTCAAACACCCTTCTCATTGGTGTTTGGATCAGAAGCTGTAATTCCAACAGAGATGGTGGTTCCCACTGCCAGAACAAGCATCCATGATCCTCAAGCCAACAATGAAATCCTTCTCCAAGATCTAGATATTGTTGATGAGCTCATAGACCTAGCTAAGATCAGAATGGCAGCATATCAGCAAAGAGTAGCTGGGGCATACAACAAGAATATCAGGATTCGAAGATTTCAAGAAGGAGATCTAGTTTTGAGGAAAGCCTTCCAAAATACCACTAATCCAGCAGATGGAAAGCTAGCACCCAAATGGGAAGACCCTACTTGATCAAGTCAGAAGCTGGAAAGGGGGCATATCACTTGCTCACTATGGAAGGTAACAGGTTACCAAGAGCATGAAATGCTATCCACCTCAAGAAGTACTTTTTCTTATCAGGATCAAATATCCCAAGGAAACTCTATAGATATACGATAATTATATCTAGCTTTTCAAATATCATCTGTTTATGCAGGAAGTTTGAATTCAAAGGCAAAATGACAGTTGTGATCTTATCACAACCGCCATTTTGGGGGCAATTGTTAGGGCACGAAAATTTGACATTGTGGATACGTTATCCTGATATATGTATGGATCAGTTATCCTTAGCATTTATTCCCATTCGTATCAGGATCAAGGATCCTCAGTACTTATTACTAATTAATGGTTGTTCTCATGTGTAGTCTTATATTTAGCAGGTATAACGGTTAGAACAGTCAGTCTATCCACTAACTTGCAATCAAGAAGATATTGACGTGTATGGATCAATTATCCTTCTGAAGAGTTCCAGAGCTATGTCAGGATCTTGGATCCTCGGTATTTGGTGCTGTTAACGGTTGTTTTTTATATGAAGGTTGATATTCATCAAGTGCAACGGCTCCAAGACTTATTCCACCGGATATCTCGCTATTGGACTTGTCAAACACGTGGTCAAAGTGGATGTTACGTTTATATTGAAGGCAATGGCGGATTTTTAGGGATTATTAGTTAATTGTACTTATTATTAATAACTCCATTGAGTTATGATCAGTTAAGGCAGACACCCTATATATAACACACCAACTACATTCGTAGAGGAGGACAGCAATACACACACACACTTAGAATTATTGTAAACACTGATCATTATCTCCAAATCTTGTATCCTCATTTTTCATATTAATAAAGTGGTGATAGACGATTTGTCATCACCCGGGGTTTTTATGCCGGCGATCCGAACCAGATCAAGGGCTTTTCCCCGTAACAAATCCGTGTGTTTGTGTTTGCAATCGATACATACTTGTTCCATCATCATAGCACTAATCCTCACTAAACGAATTTGGATACATTATCCTTAGCAGATTTTTATCCAAAACAGGTCTTGTTATGTTGCTCCATGTATGCTTTAACCTGCGAAAACATAGATGAAACATCACTGTTAGTATTAACCACCGGGGCAGCAGCAGCGGTTTTTGAGCTCTGGAAGACTGGTAGTTGTGTCTTGCTCCCAGCAGCAGCAGGCCGTTGCGTTCTTGTAATTGGAGGAGGCATCGGTGGCAAAGTCCTTGATGAGAGAGGAACCGTAGCCAGCATGTTTGATGAAGCAGAGGTTGATTGAGAGGCCATTGATAGTGATATGGGTATGAAAAAGTTGAGAATGATAGGAATAATATGGATTATAGCACCAATTGCCCCACGGTGGGCGCCAAATTGTTTTGGACAAAAATCTACTAAGGATCAAGTATCCAAATCTGTTAAGTGAGGTAAGGTGCTAACTCGATAATGACAAGTGTGTAATCGTAATATTGGTGAACACAAAGGTTTGATCACGAGGGAAAAAGCCCTTAACCAAGATAGTCTTACTTCGGTCAAAACTTATCAAGGTAATCTTTGGTCGAATCTCTTCAATCAAGGATTAACTAAGTAATCGTTGATTAAGTCCTTTCGGTCAAGGATCAACAAGGTAACCTTTGGTCGATGAGTATGTGATTATCGTGATCTCCGGCACAAAAAACCCCCGGACGGTGAAAACTATCACCGTCAAGTTTATTAATGATAAAGGTATTACAATCGTTATGGAGTATATGATCGAGATTTCAATAATAAGCTAGTGAGTAGAGAGAGTAATTGTTTCTGCTCTAGAGTGTATGTGATGGTACATGTGTTTCTTACTCGATCATAGCTCAAATAAATAAGAAAATATCACTAACAATATTTCCTAACTATCCGGAAGTCTTCCACTACCCGCTCCACGACCTTTGACCACGTGCCAATAGCCATCCAGTAGCAAGATAAGTGGGAGAACAAGTCTTGTAGCCGTTGTTGATATTTAAACATCCATCTACACATGAGTTCGTCCAGTAACCGCTACATTGAACTAGGATCCTGGATCCATGCTCCAGCTAGAGAATGCTCTGTGAGGATAATTGTTACAAGTACGTCTTAAAGTTTCCATACATGTCTAACACATCACCATACTAAACGCAATCATTAGTAAACAAGTAATACCGAGGATCATCGATCCTTTATATCCTGATACATATTTCAAGGATAAACTGTTGGAATCGATCTGCCCAAGACACATATTAGAGTTGATGTGGCTAGTACGTATTGATCCAAGTCGGGTCATACCCAATAACAAGCTAGACAAACACCACGATAATTATTATTAGATGTGATCTAAGTAATGATTATCAACACTTATAATATTTGGAAAATGGTTTTCTAAATATTTGCATTTGTGTGTTAAATAAGTTATATGGATAATTTATATTTTGAGAGATATTATTTAAATTGGTTAAATAACATATTGCATGATTACTTATGATATGTTTTATAATGTAAGTCTTATAAGTAAATAATTGTAAGTAATTAAAAGTGGATTTGAAATTTGGGTGGGAAAATTCCTCCCTCTTCTCTCCTCCTTTTATGTCTTCCAAGACATGCAAATATATTGATTGGGATATGACTTTTCTTGGAAAAAAACAACCATACTCTCTCACACACATATTGCTCTCTCTTTTTCTCTCCATTATTCGGAACCGAGAAGAAGAAGAAATGGGTGTTCTTGCAAGTGTTGGATCCTAGCAACCTAGGTGTTTGTTGGAGCTTGTCAGGTATACAAGCTTGAGGACTCCTTCTTTGGATTCTAGCTGTTCAATCTCATTAATCCTCTTCTTTCGGACTTGAAGGTAGAATGCTAAACATCCTATGGTTGTTTTGATAGCATGTATTACGTATATGGATCCGGGCTTTGGGTTAATCTATATAAAATCGGTTTTATATTTATCTAACTAACAAGATTTAAAACTTTATTATCCGCTGCGTTTTTACATATAATGGGTTATATGGACTTTGATAATCTTGTTAAAACCCAACATAAACTATCTATAAGACAGTCAAGGATAGAGGATCCTCAGTATAAAATTCATGGCCTAATAGTTGATTTGTGAGTTATTCATGTTTTCACTCGTCCCAATTCCGAGTCAACCAGTCTAGTCATTAGTTCCGGTCATATAAAAATGATATGGGTTTAAACGACATTATATGACAATTCTTTGAAGTGCCAATGTCGTTTTCAAAGTGCCGCAAATATATTTGGTGTACACGTTGATTGATTCCACCTTGTAATTGTTTATAACTAGAGGTTGTCTCAGCGCGTTGCGCCGTCAAACACACATAAAACATAGTATGGCATAATAACTTTACCACCACACCATCTTACTTTTTTATTGCTCGATTTAGTATGAAATCTATAAATACGAAAATCTATTTCTATTTTTAAAAAAGAAAACCCAAAAAAAACACCAAAGACTGGCCAAAAGGAGGCTTGAACTTGCAACATGCAAGTTTGAACACCACAACACCATCACCGCAACAACTTCCATCTTTGTTACATATGTTAGTTTCAATTAATAAATACTCATGAAACAAATTTCAAAAAATTAAAAAAAAAAAAAAAGAAACTTAGTGGCTGCCACATAGTAGCCACTGATTTGACCTCCTAATAGCTTTAGGTTTGGCTTTATATATTGTATAACTAGGTTAGGTACCCGTATGATACACGGGTTGAACAATGTTAACTCCATAAATAATTGAAATATAAGTGAATTACATATTAGATCTATACATACTATTAAAGCAATAAACAATTTTCACATGTCACCATTCTAGGGTATCCACATAGGATGTCACCTCAAATTATGTCATCCATTTTCTTTCTTAAGCATGTCAACTCAGCAATTAAACTATATTTAACCCATTAACCCATTTAAGCTTTTTTTCTCACGGGTCTTGGATATCCATTTAACCCATTAACCCGTTAATTCAACTATTATAATTAAGTCTAATTTCGTCTGCTGCCACTATTCAGAAACCCTAATTGCCGCTCTAAGCCTCTTATTTCCGGTTAATCTTTCCGATGCAAGGTAAAGTTATATAAATTAATTTCCGGCAACCTTCTTATTTTTTCCGGTTATTCTTTCTTCTAAGCTTTTTATGTTTTATTTTCATTGTTAACTGATTTTAAAAAAATCAATTTAAGTTGTAAATCATAAACATGCATGAAGATGATATGTGGACATTTTACGTTTTTCCGGTAAGTATTTCCGGTAAGATTTTCATTTAATTTTTTATTATATATTAAATTCAAATTGTTGATCTATGTATTTCCGGCAATAATATATTTTCTTCCGGTTATTGTTTCTTCATATCTTTTTATGTTTCGTCTAATAATATCAGTTTAGGTTTTAACTAAATAAAGGCGATTTCTACAATTTTTCGACGTGTTTACGTTTTTTTCTGTGAGTATTGACGGTAGGTTTTTCCGGTTATATGTTATACTTATAACAATGATTGTTTTATATTTGTTTGTATTTTTTAATTTTTCCTGTTTTTTTGTTTGACAGTTGTTATGTTCTATATCAAAATTATATTCATCCATCGACGGTATCAAAAACTGAGATTGCATGGTTAAAAACCATATTTGTATTTTTTTTCCGGTAAGACAAACAATTTTTCCGGTTACAAATTAAAAATCAAATATTCAATAATATAATAAATAGTATTATACTTTCTGATTTCAGGTCAATGCCAAGAGTAACATATCTTCATTTCTTCAATTCTATACAAAACTCCTACATCCGATTGTCATTGTTACAATATCGTTTTTCCGGTTATTAACTATAATTCAAAAAAAATAATATCAAATATTAATTTTCGATTTTATTTTTTTAGGTTATTGTCCGACTCATAGATGCAGGCTTTCACGATTGATCAAGACTTCATAACATTTTTTTTATTATTTTATCATGTATAGATGTTTTTTTTTTTTGAATAATCGTGTATTTCAATATTTCAATATAATATGTACATTATATGTCCTATGTCAATAACCATGTATAGATTATTCTTTCCCGATTGATCAAGACTTCATAACCTGGATGTATATTTTGTTTTTCCGCTCCTTAATAAATTACATAATTAACTATTCCATTAATTCCAATTATTTTCTTTGACTTTCCTACTTTATGGTCATAACGAAATTCCCATGATTATATACATTGACTTTCCTACTTTTAAATTTCAATTTGTCTTCCTAATTAATGTCCATACTATCTGTTTGACTAATTTAAATTTGAATTTATAATTAATGTTTAAGCTTATTTTGACTTTCCCTTTTATTTATCAATTGTTTGACCATATTATTTTTGTTAAAAAAAATAATATCAATAGTTAAGGCAAATATAATTTTTAAATACAACAAATGTAACAAATTAAAATACACTTTATTGTATAACGGAATTCGCATTTTATATACATTGACTTTCTCAAATAATTATTTCTTAATTTTGTTGCTTAATACAATTTATTCCATTTAAATTTCATACACAATTTGTTTTCTTAATTATTAAATTAATAGACCAATTTTACAAATTAAGTTCATTTGTTTCCTCATTTACTATTTTGACCATATCAATGTTAATTACAATAACATTTACACATACATAGAAATATTTTGACCATATCAATGAATTTGACTTCCTAATTAATTTCCATACTAATTGTTTGACTAATTTAAATTTGAATTTATAAATAATGTTTATGTTTATTTTGACTTTCCCTTTTATTTATCAATATTTAATTTATTTTCACAGATTATGTTAAATTTAGAAATTATTAAAAATATACTTTACAATTTCAATTTTGTTTCTAAATTTTTTAACGGGTCCCAAAACTTTCCTCATTTACTATTTTGACCATATTCTTTTTGTTATAAAAGTAATATCATGCAAGTATAATTTTGTAAATACAACAAACGTAACAAATTCAAATATAGTTCTAAATTTTTCGACTTATATTATGATAAGCAATTCAAAAATATTTAAGTTAATTTGGTATTCAAAAATATTTAAGTTAATATTAAATTTGATTTGAATATTTTTTGACCATCAATTAAATAAGTTAATCTTGTATATTTGGTACAAGTTAATATTCTCTTACAATCCATTATTATGTTATTAAGATTTACTAATAATGTTGAAATAGTAACCGTAAATTTTTAATGGTCTTTAAGTGAAGCATAATTTATGCATGTTTATACATATAATTGTGTATTTATCAATAATAATAATTGGAATTTAATTATGTTTTGACCGAAATCAAATAATTAATTTGTATTAATTGTATTAACTTTGCTTCAAGGAAAAGAAAAGATAGTTGACACATTTTGGATTTTTTAAAAAAATGCATATATATAAGTTGACATTTTGAAGTCAAAATATGACATTTTAAAATTAAAAGTTAGACCTTTTAATTCAAACATGGTTTGTTAATTTTTTTCAAGATGGTAGGTTACTAACTACCAATTTTTCAAGATAATATTTAATTCAAACATGGTTTGTAATAAATGTTTTAAATTGATGTGCAAATAAACACGGGTACGATCTTAGAATAATAAATATTACAGTTATTAATGGGTAATAAATGTATTAGATAATCTTTGTTAGTTGTATGTGTTTGTATATTTGATTCAAATAAGTTATAATGTCTTATAATTCATGTAAAAATATCATTTATTTATAAGTACAACATTTGCATTTCATTAAATTTATATTATGTTGCATATATATTATGTTTTTAAATATGTTCCACCGTGTGTAACACGGGTACTATCCTAAATCAATATTGGAATCCAAAAATCTGTTTCTTTTAAAAGATTTGGATCACTTGAAGCTTGCTAATGTTATAAAAGAAATGACACATTTAGATTTGGAAAATGATGTTAGTGAGAAGGTAAAATGGTTGTTAGAGTGTGAGAACTATGAGTCAAATTTTGATGATCTTCCAAACTCTTTGGAATTTGAAGATAAAATTTAAGGTAACACCAATAACTTAGTTATGTAGTTGATTACTCTAAATTTTTACTTTCATTGTTTACTTTGTGTTTTCTATTTAAGTTATTAGTTTAGTTCATAACTAAAAACTTCCAAAAACATACAATAAACTTCTATAATTGTTTATTTTGTTTGTTAAGTTGTGAAGGTAATTTGCTTTTTTTGTTGAAATTTTTAAGAAGTTGATGGTTTATATTGATTTGTTATTTATCTATTTTCAATATGTGATCACATAAAGTCATTATGATATACGTTAACATTTTTGTTTAATTGTTAATTGAGTTCCATTGTTTGTTTGTTTGTTTCAGACTTTAAGGCCGGATTATTTTGTTTGAGGACGAGAATTTTGAAGATCATGTTGGTATAAGACTGTTAATATCTAATATTTTCATGACTTTTATTATAAAATTAGGTTTGTGAAATTAGTAACTGTTTATGTAAACAATGTTATTCTCTATATCTCCAATATAGAGATATATGATATCTGTTTGGTTGTAAATTTTATGATATCTTATGGTTGTTTATATACACTTTCTTACTTATCTAATATCAACCCGTGTGTAACACGGGTACTATTCTAGATAAAAAAATAAATTAGTAGAGTTACAATTACAATTCACAAACATATAAATAATTCATATATCTCTAAAGATATCAGTTGTATACAACATTTTATATTTTCTATAGTCCTACATATTACACGGGTTAAATAATGTAAACGATATATATCATAAATCTGTAAATACTTATTATAAATTAGATTACAAGTTATATATAATAAGAAAAATTGAAATTACAATTATAATTCACAAAACTCTAATGGCTTGGATGTAATGTCCTCACAAACTTGATTTACCCACAAACAATTTTGCATATAATTTTCGATACGTTGTCCACAACTTTATGCTCAAAATAGTACCTGAAAGTAGGGGTGTCCTTCGGGTTCGTTTTTCGGGTTTCGGGTTTTTCGGGCGGGTTCTTCAGGTTTCAATGTTTTAAATCTTGACCCGAAACCCAACCCGAATCTCTCACGGGTTTTTTCGGGTTCGGGTTTTTTTCGGGTTGAGTTAATCGGGTTTCGAGTATCGTAGAAAACAAACCAAAGAACAAAAAAATTAAATGCTAAAATTAAAACAACATATTATTCTTTGCTCGTAAGCAAATAATCTAATAATAAACAGCATAACTTGATAAAGCAATTCAAAAGAAGAGTAAAACTAACTCGAACCATAAACGTCTTCTATCGGGCGTGATTTGGTTGTTCGATAACAGTTGCTATTAGTAATAAACTAAAAACATAAATTAGCAATAAACAATGAATCTATAATAGTTGTAATGACAACAATCAATTATGACCAAATTCTAATAACGTTAGTGGCTAAGACTAAGCCCATTATACCTAAAAATATATTTAATTTCAAAACTAAAAGGTTATTCGGGTTATTCGGGTTGACCCCGAAACTTATAAATCAAACCCGAGAACCAACCCGAATTACTTCGGTTCGGGTTCGGGTTAGTCTTTTCCTCGGGTTCGGGTTTTTAGTGTAAATGGTTCAAAAATCTGAATAGACCACAATATAAATGTTTTTACTAAAAAACCATCCTTTTCAAAGTGTATGCGAGTTTGACTTTGACTAAAGTCAAACTTTCATATCAAAATTATATGCGTAGTGGACAGTGGTTATATCAAAAGCTAACACCTCAATATTCTCAAAATGGATGCGTGTCAATATGTTTAACTATTTGTAACCAAGAATTTTCACGTTCTGTGAGGTAACTGAAGAAACGTGGATCTACTCACTGGTAGCAGATCTACTTTCCTCGGGTGTGATTATACTATTTCACCGATGGTTCTTCTGGATCCGTGTTCTTCCACCTACAAAATGAACAGCGCCGTTACTTACCCCTCAGAAAGGGACAGAGGGGTCCTCTTTGGGGTAACCCTCCGGCGTGAGAATCAGTATCTTGTGGAGAAGATGATAATGTGTGTAAGAGAATCTCAAGAGTATTGCTTAATAGCTGAATACCCTCTGATTGTGAGACTGTGTGTTTGTATGTAACTGACTGTGAGTGAATGTAATTCAATATGATTGAATGTGATATCACTGCCTGTAACTGTCAATGATTGAGTATGAATCCCCATCAAAGTGGAGTTGATGCTGTATTTATAATGCTAAGGGTTTCCACTGATTGGGCTCAACCTCGTTGGCCTCCTCCAATCGCACTGCGCCACGTGTCCTCTGGGACACCTGGCGCTTTCTCGTTGGTTGTAATCACGTGGTAACACATGTGTCATGCTGAGTTGTCGACCTTTCATTTGGCAGCTGTCAACATCAGCATATTCTTACTCCTTAAAAAGATGCCTTCTGGAAGGTTGTCTGACGTGCACAATCAAGGTTGCCCTAATCCTGATTTGGATAAGGACGAGGTTGATTATGTGCACGTGTGATATGCGCCCATCCTGAGGATGCGCGAGGTCTTCTCTTTATTCTCACGCGCAGATATTTCATGCGCAGATGTGATATGCACGAGCATGTGATATGCGCCGCGTGCTGATGTGCTGCGCGCATATGTGATGCGCGAGCATATGTGTGCCTGGGCAGATGTGATATGCACGAGCATGTGATATGCGCCCGCGCGCTGATGCGCCGCGCGCATATGTGATGCGCGAGCATATGTGTGCCTGGGCATATGATGCCTGAGCATGTTTTGTATGCGCCATGCGCATAGGTTTTGGCTTTGTGCCTTCATAATGTCTTTATCTTGTGGGTTGACCCGCCTTGCTCGGTGTTGAGGCGGGTACATACCTCTTCAAGCCCCCCCCAGTCTAATGTGTGTCTTATCTCGCGCGAGCGCGGTAAGATAGATATTAGACTTACTGATTTTGGTCTTTTAATGGGGTTTTGTCGTTTTCCTGGTTTTTTCCATGGTTGCGCGAAGTTCTATCCATTTGGTTGAAACGAAGGGTCCAAACACGTGGTTGGTTGGTGGTGACGTGCGCCGTAAACGTGTCAGACGTTTCGTGTGCTCGAGGTGCTACAGTTGCCTTTCATGTCCCCTCGCACAGCTGTCTGGAACACGTGTCGCGCTCGCATTGGTTTGCACCTGCGAGTGGGGGCGCGTTTCTGCTCCGTGGCAGGTCGGTTACATTTTTATGTCCCCTCAACAGTGTTAGGGACACGTGCCGTGCCCTCGTTGGCTTGCACCTGCGAGTGGGGGCGCGTGAAATCCGATCAGTTGCCACATTTCTCTCTCCTGGGCCTATAAAAGCAGGCCCTTAGGAAATTTTTTATCTTCATCTTCATTGTTGCTAATTTTCGAGTTTCTGCCTTTCATATTCTGAATTGAGTGTTTTCATCGTTTCAAAACTTCTATTATTTGCTGCTGCAGTTGTATGTCTGATAGTTCAGACTCGTCTAGCCCCTCAATCACCTCTATTGCCTCTCGAAGACGCCGTGTGAAATCTGTGGTGATGTCGACATTGAAGCAAAAGGGGAAGGGGAAGAGGGTTGTTGAGACCACATCGGAGGAAGTAGGGAGGACCAAGGCCACCAAAAGGTGGAATGAAATCCCCTGCAAATTGAGGCAGGCCGATCTCGACAGCCTCATCGCCTCTCAGGGTTTTCCCACCCTGTTTGGCTGCATGTTGCCTGGGGCCGGGCAAACGGCGGCGGACCCGCCTGCCGGCTATATTTCATTGTACACCCATTTTTTCACCCACTGCAACCTTCGTCTTCCGATGACAAGGTTTGTAGGCGCGGTGTTACGTTTTTTTGGGATTCATATATCCCAAGTCCATCCGTTTGGACTTGTGCGCATGACTCATTTCGAGTTCATGTGCAAATCACAGCGCGAGGAGCCCACCCCTCGGCGCTTTCAATTTTTTTACAAGCCCAAGATCCAAGATTCTTGGATCTCCTTTATTCCTCGCAGTCAGAAGGTTTAAGTGCAGCACCGTGTCATTCAAGAGCCTTCATGACTGGTCTGAGAGGTTCTTCTACATCAGGGCTGGTGTAATCCCCATCCGCATGACGATGCGCTGCGATCGATTCTGCGCCCCGCGGATGCGGATGTTATTAAGAACCCAACCGGCGCCTGGGTTAAGAAACTGACCGCCGAACCATCCCCCGCCAAGAAAATTCGCGAGGAGGCGCTGGTGGGAGTCGGCATGAGTAGGTTGTGGGCCGACAGCGCGCTCGAGCCCGTTATCCAAGTCGACGGGTTGTGTAAGTTTATTTCATTGCTTTATTTCTTTTTCTGCGCGAATATAATTCTTTTGCTGATATCACTTGACTTGTTTTTGCGCAGTCACCAAGGATTATATCCACGCCGCCTATGATGATCAAGTGGAGGGTGGCTCCGTCGCGCTTGGCGCTGGGGAGGTTGGTTTCCCAGATCGCTTCGATGACATGTTCATCCCAGTGGATCTGGAATTTGACTTTGATAGCGACGCGCCTGGTAAGCCTTCGCACTTATGCTTATTCCTTTAGAATACCAAAGTTTATTAACAGTTCTGTTTCTTGTATTTGCAGATGCGCTCGAAAACTATGAGCTGGAGCTCGCGGAAGAGGAGGAGGAGGAAGAGGAGGCGCCCCTACTAAAACGCAAAGCTAAGGGGAAATCTGGCACAGGGGCCAGTAAGAAACAGAAGAAAGATGACACCCCCTGTCGCTCATCCCCATGCTCAAACGAAGGGACCTAAGGAAACCCAAGTGTTTACCACCAAGGTTTCTTTAGCTTCCCTGCCTGTGAAAGTGGGCAGACCTCCTGTCCACTTGAGGTATGGTGGCGTCGCCTCCTCCGTTCGCGCGGCTGAAGAGAGAAGCAGTGCCGCGCCTGCGACAGGTATACTTTGCTTATCTTCATCTGATTGAATTATTATTAAACCTTTGCTCCTTTGAATG